>NC_030680.2:153503024-153543024 GCF_000004195.4 Xenopus tropicalis
AATCTAGGGTAGTACCAGGGATAATGTAGGGGTAGTACCGGAGATCAATAATGTAACAGGTTCCTCACTGCCAATATTAAAGGGGAACTGCCATATAAAAAGCTGTAAAATAAAAGTCCCTTTGGAAATAAACATGAAACTCAACTTTTTTTTATAATTAAATCACCAAAATCTGTTATAAATGTATTTAAAAATCTGAGCTGTCAATCATATGTTGCCTGCCCCGCCTCTATGCCGCAGGCGGGGCAGGCAACATATGATTGACAGCTCTGATATTTAATTACAATGACTTTCACTTCCCATTCAGCGCTCCCTAGATATCACCTAGATGGACAATGCATGAGAATTGGGGGTGACACAAAGCTCCGCCTTAATAACAGTGTAAACAAAATGGCGCCGGCCTCGGTTGTGACTGTAAATCCCCGGCCTGAAGGGAAATAAATGTAGTTTATAGGGTGTGAGTAAAGTTTAATCTGTTAGAAAGGGATTGGGAATTATTTCTTAGGGTGACAGCTTCCCCTTTAATCCGGTCACTTGAGAGCCCTGAAATAGAATATGATGATTAAGGCACAACGTGTTGGAAAATAGGGGATCCCTTGCCCCCCAATCCCCTTTGGGGCCCATCCAGTGTGCTGAGCATTTGGCTGGGTTACAAGTCACCATGGATACAGTGGGGCTCATTTATCAACACTGGGCAGTTAGCCATAGCAACCAATCAGTGATTGGCTTTTTTCAGCTAGCTGCATGTAGAACAATGAATGCAGCAGTTTGATTGGTTGCCATGGGTTACTGCCCACAGGCAAATTTGCCCAGTGTTGATAAATGACCCTGAATATCTCCTTACAGCTACAAAGGAGTTTTGGATGGGGGGGTGCCTATAAGCACCCCCTGCTTACTGTTAGTAAGGATTGCTGTTTGGCAGACTGGCCCCTATTCCTGCCACGTAGCCTTTCCCTGTGTGCCAAACCCCTGTGTTCTGCCTCCTGTAAATCCTGCTGTGCCCTGCCCTGGGGTTGGGGGGCATGTACCCCCCATACAATAATGCCCCCATGCACAAAGCCAGAGTTTATATACAGAGTTTATTTATAGCATTGAGTTACATGTGGGGCAATATTGGGGTTCTGCCCAATGGACAATAGGAATAATATAGGGGGGGTACTGAGGCGGATCATTCTTTATTATGTGGGGCAATATTGGGGTTCTGCCCAACAGGAAAATAGGAATAATATCGGGGGGTACTGAGGCGGATCATACTTTATTATGTGGGGCAATATTGGGGTTCTGCCCAACAGGACAAAAGGAATAATATCGGGGGGTACTGAGGCGGATCATTCTTTATTATGTGGGGCAATATTGGGGTTCTGCCCAACAGGACAATAGGAATAATATAGGGGGGGTACTGAGGCGGATCATTCTTTATTATGTGGGGCAATATTGGGGTTCTGCCCAACAGGACAATAGGAATAATATAGGGGGGGTACTGAGGCGGATCATTCTTTATTATGTGGGGCAGGAGGGTTGCACTGAAGCTACACCCCCCGGATATGGAACATTCCTATAATAGGGGGCAGTTGTTACTCTGTAGAGACCCCACTGAATAAATCGGGGACAATATAATCCGTGTGGGTTCCGTCGATCAGCCCCTGCCCGTTGTTATGGACGAACCAGCACTGCACTCTGCTGCCGCTCTGCAGGTCCTTACTGTAATCCTTCTGCCACCCCCTGAAACAGAACCAGGGTCAGTACAGCCATATGCCCCCCCGGCCCCCCATACCTGCACCCACCCCAGCTGCCCCCTGTCTAACATATAATAAGGTGTAAGCAGGTATTGCCATAAGCAAGTTATAGGGGAGAGGGCAGGGGCACTCTGGGTAAGTAATGGTGAGGGCATAGGGGCAGGGGGCAAGTTGTAGGGGAGAGGGCAGGGGCACACTGGGTAAGTAATGGTGAGGGCATAGGGGCAGGGGGCAAGTTATAGGGGAGAGGGCAGGGGCACACTGGGTAAGTAATGGTGAGGGCATAGGGGCAGGGGGCAAGTTGTAGGGGAGAGGGCAGGGGCACACTGGTAAGTAATGGTGAGGGCATAGGGGCAGGGGGCAAGTTGTAGGGGAGAGGGCAGGGGCACACTGGGTAAGTAATGGTGAGGGCATAGGGGCAGGGGGTAAGTTGTAGAGGAGAGGGCAGGGGCACACTGGGTAAGTAATGGTGAGGGCATAGGGGCAGGGGGCAAGTTGTAGGGGAGAGGGCAGGGGCACACTGGGTAAGTAATGGTGAGGGCATAGGGGCAGGGGGCAAGTTGTAGGGGAGAGGGCAGGGGCACACTGGGTAAGTAATGGTGAGGGCATAGGGGCAGGGGGTAAGTTGTAGGGGAGAGGGCAGGGGCACTCTGGGTAAGTAATGGTGAGGGCATAGGGGCAGGGGGCAAGTTGTTGGGGAGAGGGCAGGGGCACACTGGGTAAGTAATGGTGAGGGAATAGGGGCAGGGGGTAAGTTGTAGGGGAGAGGGCAGGGGCACTCTGGGTAAGTAATGGTGAGGGCATAGGGGCAGGGGGCAAGTTGTAGAGGAGAGGGCAGGGGCACTCTGGTAAGTAATGGTGAGGGCATAGGGGCAGGGGGTAAGTTGTAGGGGGAGAGGGCAGGGGCACACTGGGTAAGTAATGGTGAGGGCATAGGGGCAGGGGGTAAGTTGTAGGGGAGAGGGCAGGGGCACACTGGGTAAGTAATGGTGAGGGCATAGGGCAGGGGGTAAGTTGTAGGGGAGAGGGCAGGGGCACTCTGGGTAAGTAATGGTGAGGGCATAGGGGCAGGGGGTAAGTTGTAGGGGAGAGGGCAGGGGCACTCTGGGTAAGTAATGGTGAGGGCATAGGGGCAGGGGGTAAGTTGTAGGGGAGAGGGCAGGGGCACACTGGGTAAGTAATGGTGAGGGCATAGGGGCAGGGGTAAGTTGTAGGGGAGAGGGCAGGAGAAGCTAATTGGTTTCGGAACCTTGGGGGAGGGCCCAATGCTGAGCGGTTCTGTTGGGGGGGAAAGAGGGAATAAAGGGAACAGCGGGACGGGGCCGTATAAATGAGTAGAAGAGAATTGTGGGTAAGACAGGGGCAGGGACTGGCAGGGAGGGGGTGAGTGGGGGGGGCAGTGTTCCTGATGGATTGGAGGGGGGCAATTAGACAGGGGGAGGCCACAGAGCAGTGCATTAATACAGGGTATAACCCCCATAACCAAGTTACAGAGGAGCCCCTCAGCCACAGTTCCGGGGGTATCTAGCACCCTGCCCCCCCACAATGCAAAGCGGCCCATACATGCCCAGAGATGGCGACCTGGGTCGTAAGGGATGTGGGTGGGTGTTTCTCTGCCCACTCCGCCCCCACTGTGCATTTGTAGCCAATCAGAATCCCAGTGTGGGGCGGGGCTCTCGTACCGTGTGACTGTCAGCAGCGAATCTTTCACCCTCATTGAGGCGTCGGGTTTTTCTGGATCCGCAGTTTTGTGAATGTTGGAAATCTCATAGTCGACTCCGTGGAAAAATTGTCCTTGAAGAAAAAGGATGGAAAGTGATTGGCTGCCCCCACCCATATGTTGGCCCCTCCCACCTGTATCTTGGCCCCACCCCTGAGCTCTGAATAAAGGGCTGATATGTAGTTGGGGAGAGAGAGAACCTCGGGGGCGTGTCCCCACTGTGCCATTTACTGATGAGCCTGAAGGGGGAGACTGTTCTGTTTATTGGGGGGGTCACATTGCCGCCGTGCAACTCCCCCTCACTGCCCCAGTGCCCCACTCGGGCCCTTACCCAGCAGGCCGTGCACTCGCTCAGAGAACCTATGGCTGTCCAGCGTGTAGAACCCCAAGAAGTCTCGGTGCAGGGGGTCCCCCTTGCGGAACTGATGGAGCACAATGATGAATGTGGCCCCGTCCCCCATGGACAGCAGCGCATTCTCCATCTTGTTCACTTGCAGATTAAAGCTACAGACACACACGGGGTTAAACACAGATACTGCAGAGTCTGGGGAATTAAAGGGTAACTTAAGGTTTCTCCCAATGGCCCCCACATCTTAGTCATAGGCAGCAAAGGGCCCAATGTGGCCCAATCAGGAGCGACCTCAGTGTCAGGCAATTTCCCAGCATGCCCCTCCCTCCTGAACAAATGCCCACCTACCCCTCCTCAGTGAGGGTGACATCTTCCTGCCAGGTCAGTGCCACGTTCCTTGCCCCACTCAGTACCGTGACCCCCTGGGCCGTCACCTCGAGCCTCACATCCAGTTTAGTGATGACAATTCCGATTTTCCCAAAATACGTCTCCGTGGGCGCCACGTTCCCGGGTTCCTTCTTCCCAATCAGCTCCCCATTTACTGCGATTCCTGGGGGGGGGGGGCATTGTAAATACAGGGGTACGGGGGGCACCTTCCCTGGAGAGCAGAATGATGCAGGAAAACTGGGGCCCAAATGTGGCACCCCATGCCCACTAGCGCCCCCTAATGACATGTAATTAGCATAGTGCTGCAAGCCCGCCCCCTAGTGAGTCCCGCCCCTTTCTAAATGAGCGCTCGGGTATATTACCTAATTCTGGGTCCGATATGAGGTTCAGAACCGCCCCAGGAGTCTCTTGGATATTAAAGCAAAGGGCATCTTCCTTCTCAGGAACTCGGATGATAAAATGGGGGTCCGAATCCACTGCAAATACATTTATATTGTAGGAGAGATGGGACAGGGTTAATTACAGAATCTGGGGGTATCTCCATCTGCAGTAAGTGACTCGGGGTGCAGCCTGGGGTCTTCCAAACGTACCCGCTATGTTGCTATGGAGACTACGGAATCAAGCCTTCATACATCTTCATAGTAACTAGAACATCTTTATAATAACTATACCATCTCCATAGTACCTAGAACATCTCCACAGTAAATAGAACATCTCCACAGTAACTAGAACATCTCCATAGTAAATAGAACATCTCCATAGTAAATAGAACATCTCCATAGTAACTAGAACATCTCCATTGTAAATAGAACATCTCCATAGTAACTAGAACATCTTTATAATAACTAGAACATTTCCATAGTAACTAGAACATCTCCATAGTAACTAGAACATCTTTATAATAACTAGAACATTTCCATAGTAACTAGAACATCTTTATAATAACTAGAACATTTCCCATAGTGACTAGAACATCTCCATAGTATCTAGAACATCTCTACAGTAAATAGAACATCTCCATAGTATCTAGAACATCTCCACAGTAACTAGAACATCTCCACAGTAACTAGAACATCTCCACAGTAACTAGAACATCTCCACAGTAACTAGAACATTGCCCAACATGTGCCCTAGTTCTGCTAGTGCCATCCAGCCCCTCAGCCCTTGCCCCCCCCCGCCCAGCCCTATAGAGATATAAGGTGGGTACTTACCAAATGATGTGGGAGGTGGGGAGTAGCGCGGGGCTAATGAGAGAAGAAGACAACATGAAATGGGGCAGAAACTCACAGATGGGGCCCCATCACAAATAGGGCCTCACACACAAACAAGGGCAAAGTGGTACCCCCCTGGTACCACAAAGAGAGGGAAATATTAAAGGGACAGTACCCCCCCCAACATAAATGCAATGAATAGGGCTTGTGCCCAGGGTTGGACTGGGAAACAGGGAAAAAACCCAGTGGGCCCCAACAACCCAGGCCCGCTCCTGTGGAACTGTGGGTGCCCCCCACCCCTGAATCTGATTGCAGCTACAAGGGGGGCATTGGGTGCCAGTGTTACAGGTATGCGGTGTGAGAGGGGGGGCATTGGGTGCCAGTGTTACAGGTAACAGGTGTGAGAGGGGGGCATTGGGTGCCAGTGTTACAGGTAACAGGTGTGAGGGGGGGCATTGGGTGCCAGTGTTACAGGTAACAGGTGTGAGAGGGGGGCATTGGGTGCCAGTGTTACAGGTAACAGGTGTGAGAGGGGGGCATTGGGTGCCAGTGTTACAGGTAACAGGTGTGAGGGGGGGCATTGGGTGCCAGTGTTACAGGTAACAGGTGTGAGAGGGGGGCATTGGGTGCCAGTGTTACAGGTAACAGGTGTGAGAGGGGGGCATTGGGTGCCAGTGTTACAGGTAACAGGTGTGAGAGGGGGGCATTGGGTGCCAGTGTTACAGGTAACAGGTGTGAGGGGGGCATTGGGTGCCAGTGTTACAGGTAACAGGTATGCGGTGTGAGAGGGGGGCATTGGGTGCCAGTGTTACAGGTAACAGGTGTGAGAGGGGGGCATTGGGTGCCAGTGTTACAGGTAACAGGTGTGAGGGGGGGGCATTGGGTGCCAGTGTTACAGGTAACAGGTGTGAGGGGGGGGCATTGGGTGCCAGTGTTACAGGTAACAGGTGTGAGGGGGGGGCATTGGGTGCCAGTGTTACAGGTAACAGGTGTGAGGGGGGGGGGCATTGGGTGCCAGTGTTACAGGTAACAGGTGTGAGGGGGGGGGGCATTGGGTGCCAGTGTTACAGGTAACAGGTGTGAGGGGGGCATTGGGTGCCAGTGTTACAGGTAACAGGTGTGAGGGGAGGCATTGGGTGCCAGTGTTACAGGTAACAGGTGTGAGGGGAGGCATTGGGTGCCAGTGTTACAGGTAACAGGTGTGAGGGGGGGGCATTGGGTGCCAGTGTTATAGGTAACAGGTGTGAGGGGGGGCATTGGGTGCCAGTGTTACAGGTAATAGGTGTGAGGGGGGGGCATTGGGTGCCAGTGTCACAGGTAACAGGTGTGAGGGGGGGGGGCATTGGGTGCCAGTGTCACAGGTAACAGGTGTGAGGGGGGGGCATTGGGTGCCAGTGTAACAGGTAATAGGTGTGAGGGGGGGGGCATTGGGTGCCAGTGTCACAGGTAACAGGTGTGAGGGGGGGGGCATTGGGTGCCAGTGTTACAGGTAACAGGTATGCGGTGTGAGAGGGGGGGGCATTGGGTGCCAGTGTCACAGGTAATAGGTGTGAGGGGGGGGCATTGGGTGCCAGTGTTACAGGTAACAGGTGTGAGGGGGGGCATTGGGTGCCAGTGTTACAGGTAACAGGTATGCGGTGTGAGAGGGGGGGGCATTGGGTGCCAGTGTTACAGCTAATAGGTGTGAGGGGGGCATTGGGTGCCAGTGTTACAGGTAACAGGTGTGAGGGGGGGCATTGGGTGCCAGTGTTACAGGTAACAGGTGTGAGGGGGGGCATTGGGTGCCAGTGTTACAGGTAACAGGTGTGGGGGGGGCATTGGGTGCCAGTGTTACAGCTAACAGGTGTGAGGGGGGCATTGGGTGCCAGTGTTACAGGTAACAGGTATGCGGTGTGAGAGGGGGGGGCATTGGGTGCCAGTGTTACAGGTAACAGGTATGCGGTGTGAGGGGGGGGCATTGGGTGCCAGTGTCACAGGTAATAGGTGTGAGGGGGGGGCATTGGGTGCCAGTGTCACAGGTAATAGGTGAGAGGGGGGGGCATTGGGTGCCAGTGTTACAGGTAACAGGTATGCGGTGTGAGAGGGGGGCATTGGGTGCCAGTGTTACAGGTAACAGGTGTGAGGGGGGGCATTGGGTGCCAGTGTTACAGGTAACAGGTGTGAGGGGGGGCATTGGGTGCCAGTGTTACAGGTAACAGGTGTGAGGGGGGGCATTGGGTGCCAGTGTTACAGGTAACAGGTGTGAGGGGGGGCATTGGGTGCCAGTGTTACAGGTAACAGGTGTGGGGGGGGCATTGGGTGCCAGTGTTACAGGTAACAGGTGTGAGGGGGGGCATTGGGTGCCAGTGTTACAGGTAACAGGTGTGGGGGGGGCATTGGGTGCCAGTGTTACAGCTAACAGGTGTGAGGGGGGGCATTGGGTGCCAGTGTTACAGCTAATAGGTGTGAGGGGGGGCATTGGGTGCGAGTGTTACAGCTAATAGGTGTGAGGGGGGGCATTGGGTGCCAGTGTTACAGCTAATAGGTGTGAGGGGGGGCATTGGGTGCCAGTGTTACAGCTAATAGGTGTGAGGGGGGCATTGGGTGCGAGTGTTACAGGTAACAGGTATGCGGTGTGAGAGGGGGCATTGGGTGCCAGTGTTACAGGTAATAGGTGTGAGGGGGGGCTTTGGGTGCCAGTGTTACAGGTAACAGGTGAGAGGGGGGCATTGGGTGCCAGTGTCACAGGTAATAGGTGTGAGGGGGGGCTTTGGGTGCCAGTGTTACAGGTAACAGGTGTGAGGGGGGGCATTGGGTGCCAGTGTTACAGGTAATAGGTGTGAGGGGGGGCTTTGGGTGCCAGTGTCACAGGTAATAGGTGTGAGGGGGGGGCATTGGGTGCCAGTGTCACAGGTAATAGGTGTGAGGGGGGGCTTTGGGTGCCAGTGTTACAGGTAACAGGTGTGAGGGGGGCATTGGGTGCCAGTGTTACAGGTAACAGGTGTGGGGGGGGGGGCATTGGGTGCCAGTGTTACAGGTAACAGGTGTGAGGGGGGGCATTGGGTGCCAGTGTTACAGGTAACAGGTATGCGGTGTGAGAGGGGGGCATTGGGTGCCAGTGTTACAGGTAACAGGTGTGGGGGGGCATTGGGTGCCAGTGTTACAGGTAACAGGTGTGGGGGGGGCATTGGGTGCCAGTGTTACAGGTAATAGGTGTGAGGGGGGGCTTTGGGTGCCAGTGTCACAGGTAATAGGTGTGAGGGGGGGGCATTGGGTGCCAGTGTCACAGGTAATAGGTGTGAGGGGGCTTTGGGTGCCAGTGTTACAGGTAACAGGTGTGAGGGGGGGCATTGGGTGCCAGTGTTACAGGTAACAGGTATGCGGTGTTAGAGGGGGGGCATTGGGTGCCAGTGTTACAGGTAACAGGTGTGAGGGGGGGCATTGGGTGCCAGTGTTACAGGTAACAGGTATGCGGTGTGAGAGGGGGGCATTGGGTGCCAGTGTTACAGGTAACAGGTGTGGGGGGGGCATTGGGTGCCAGTGTTACAGGTAACAGGTGTGGGGGGGGGGCATTGGGTGCCAGTGTTACAGGTAACAGGTGTGGGGGGGGCATTGGGTGCCAGTGTTACAGGTAACAGGTGTGGGGGGGGCATTGGGTGCCAGTGTTACAGGTAACAGGTGTGGGGGGGGGGCATTGGGTGCCAGTGTTACAGGTAACAGGTATGCGGTGTGAGAGGGGGGGGCATTGGGTGCCAGTGTTACAGCTAATAGGTGTGAGGGGGGGCATTGGGTGCCAGTGTTACAGGTAACAGGTGTGAGAGGGGGGCATTGGGTGCCAGTGTTACAGGTAACAGGTGTGAGAGGGGGGGGGCATTGGGTGCCAGTGTTACAGGTAACAGGTGTGAGAGGGGGGGGCATTGGGTGCCAGTGTTACAGGTAACAGGTGTGAGAGGGGGGGGCATTGGGTGCCAGTGTTACAGGTAACAGGTATGCGGTGTGAGAGGGGGGGGCATTGGGTGCCAGTGTTACAGGTAACAGGTATGAGGTGTGAGAGGGGGGGGCATTGGGTGCCAGTGTTACAGGTAACAGGTGTGAGGGGGGGGCATTGGGTGCCAGTGTTACAGGTAACAGGTGTGAGGGGGGGCATTGGGTGCCAGTGTTACAGGTAACAGGTGTGAGGGGGGGCATTGGGTGCCAGTGTTACAGGTAACAGGTGTGAGGGGGGGGCATTGGGTGCCAGTGTTACAGGTAACAGGTGTGAGGGGGGGGCATTGGGTGCCAGTGTTACAGGTAACAGGTGTGAGGGGGGGGGGGCATTGGGTGCCAGTGTTTACAGGTAACAGGTGTGAGGGGAGGCATTGGGTGCCAGTGTTACAGGTAACAGGTGTGAGGGGGGGCATTGGGTGCCAGTGTTACAGGTAACAGGTGTGGGGGGGGCATTGGGTGCCAGTGTTACAGGTAACAGGTATGCGGTGTGAGAGGGGGGCATTGGGTGCCAGTGTTACAGGTAACAGGTGTGGGGGGGGCATTGGGTGCCAGTTACATAGTTACATAGTTACATAGTTACATAGGGTTGAAAAAAGACCATTGTCCATCAAGTTCAACCCATCCGAGTAAACCCAGCACACAACCTATACTAACCAATCTATACACTCACATACATAAACTATATATACACCCACTAGTACTAACTGTAGGTATTAGTATCACAATAGCCTTGGGTATTCTGATTGTTCAAGAACTCATCCAGGCCCCTCTTATAGGCATTAACAGAATCTGCCATTACCCCATCACTAGGGGCATTCCCCAACCCCCTCACTGCCCTCACCGTGAGGAACCCCCTACCCAACATCCCCCGGCAGGGCATTCCCCAACCCCCTCACTGCCCTCACCGTGAGGAACCCCCTACCCAACATCCCCCGGCAGGGCATTCCCCAACCCCCTCACTGCCCTCACCGTGAGGAACCCCCTACCCAACACCCCCCGGCAGGGCATTCCCCAACCCCCTCACTGCCCTCACCGTGAGGAACCCCCTACCCAACATCCCCCGGCAGGGCATTCCCCAACCCCCTCACTGCCCTCACCGTGAGGAACCCCCTACCCAACATCCCCCGGCAGGGTATTCCCCAACCCCCTCACTGCCCTCACCGTGAGGAACCCCCTACCCAACATCCCCCGGCAGGGTATTCCCCAACCCCCTCACTGCCCTCACCGTGAGGAACCCCCTACCCAACACCCCCCGGCAGGGCATTCCCCAACCCCCTCACTGCCCTCACCGTGAGGAACCCCCTACGCTGCTTCAAATGGAAGCTCCTTTCCTCTAATCTATAGGGGTGACCTCTGGTGCGCTGATTACCAGTGTTACAGGTAACAGGTGTGGGGGGGGCATTGGGTGCCAGTGTTACAGGTAACAGGTGTGAGGGGGGGCATTGGGTGCCAGTGTTACAGGTAACAGGTGTGAGGGGGGGCATTGGGTGCCAGTGTTACAGGTAACAGGTGTGAGGGGGGGCATTGGGTGCCAGTGTTACAGGTAACAGGTGTGAGGGGGGCATTGGGTGGCCAGTGTTACAGGTAACAGGTGTGAGAGGGGGGCATTGGGTGCCAGTGTTACAGGTAACAGGTGTGAGGGGGGGCATTGGGTGCCAGTGTTACAGGTAACAGGTGTGAGGGGGGGGGCATTGGGTGCCAGTGTTACAGGTAACAGGTATGCGGTGTGAAAGGGGGGCATTGGGTGCCAGTGTTACAGGTAACAGGTGTGAGGGGGGGGCATTGGGTGCCAGTGTCACAGGTAATAGGTGTGAGGGGGGGGCATTGGGTGCCAGTGTTACAGGTAACAGGTATGCGGTGTGAGGGGGGGGCATTGGGTGCCAGTGTTACAGGTAACAGGTATGCGGTGTGAGAGGGGGGCATTGGGTGCCAGTGTCACAGGTAATAGGTGTGAGGGGGGGGGGCATTGGGTGCCAGTGTCACAGGTAATAGGTGTGAGGGGGGGGCATTGGGTGCCAGTGTTACAGGTAACAGGTATGCGGTGTGAGGGGGGGCATTGGGTGCCAGTGTTACAGGTAACAGGTATGCGGTGTGAGAGGGGGGCATTGGGTGCCAGTGTCACAGGTAATAGGTGTGAGGGGGGGGGGCATTGGGTGCCAGTGTCACAGGTAATAGGTGTGAGGGGGGGGGCATTGGGTGCCAGTGTCACAGGTAACAGGTGTGAGGGGGGGGGGGCATTGGGTGCCAGTGTTACAGGTAACAGGTGTGAGGGGGGGGCATTGGGTGCCAGTGTTACAGGTAACAGGTGTGAGGGGGGGCATTGGGTGCCAGTGTTACAGGTAACAGGTGTGAGGGGGGGCATTGGGTGCCAGTGTTACAGGTAACAGGTGTGAGGGGGGGCATTGGGTGCCAGTGTTACAGGTAACAGGTATGCGGTGTGAGGGGGGGGGGCATTGGGTGCCAGTGTCACAGGTAATAGGTGTGAGGGGGGCATTGGGTGCCAGTGTTACAGGTAACAGGTGTGAGGGGGGCATTGGGTGCCAGTGTTACAGGTAACAGGTATGCGGTGTGAGGGGGGGGCATTGGGTGCCAGTGTCACAGGTAATAGGTGTGAGGGGGGGGCATTGGGTGCCAGTGTTACAGGTAACAGGTGTGAGAGGGGGGCATTGGGTGCCAGTGTTACAGGTAACAGGTGAGGGGGGGGGTATCTGCGCCTGAGGAAGGGGGGTCCCTAATGAAATGCCTGGCACTTCCCTATGTTCTGCTCCATGCGGCCCAGTGGGTCCGGTTCTGACCCATAGCACCTACTGGATCGGATCCCTTTGGGTTGATAAGAGAAATCTCCTACCTGAGTAGCTGCTCCCGACCCGGGGGGCTGCAATAGGAACAAATCACAAACTCATTGCTTTTCCCTCTGGAACCAAATCCCCCCAATAAATAAAGCTGTGACCCCAGAGTCCTATCTGTGCCCCCTGTCACGAGACAGACCGTTACCCCCCCACCCACATTATTGCCCCCCGTCACTGCACCTTATATCTAGGACAGATGCCACTCAGTCTCCGACCCCTCCTTATTGCCCCAGTGCCTCCCACCCATCTATCCCTGGCCCCATTCCTACTGCCCCATTCCTACTGCCCCACTCCCACTGCCCCACTCCCACTGCCCCACTCCCACTGCCCCACTCCCACTGCCCCACTCCCACTGCCCCACTCCCACTGCCCCACTCCCACTGCCCCACTCCCACTGCCCCACTCCCACTGCCCCACTCCCACTGCCCCACTCCCACTGCCCCACTCCCACTGCCCCACTCCCACTGCCCCACTCCCACTGCCCCATTGTTACTGCCCCACTCCCACTGCCCAACTCCTACTGCCCCAGAGGGAGGGAATTCGGACAGACTGTGCCCATTCCCATCATTCCCACAGGTGCCGTATCCGCCATTTCCTTGGGAAGCAGCTGATGGGATTGGACTGTACCAAGGGAAATGGGGGGGCACTTTAGCCCCAGTGAGTTTATTCTGCTCCCCCTCATTCCCTGCTCTCTCCCTGCTGCACAATAATAATAATAATAATAATAATAAATAATAAGTAAATACCTGAATACGAGCTCTGGGCCTGGGATTCTGCAGGAGGAAAACAAAATCATTCATTTACTGCTTTTCCACAAAAATCATCAGCACAGAAACCGTATTATCCATAACTGCCCCTATGTACCCCTATATACCCCTATGTACCCCTATGTACCCCTATTACATTACATTACATTAACATTTATTTATAAAGCGCCAACATATTCCGCAGCGCTGTACAATAAATGGGTTCCATACATTGGGCATACAGAGTAACATATAAAGCAATCAGTAACCGATACAGGAGGGGAAGGGAGCCCTGCCCAAAAGAGCTTACACTCTACAAGGAATAACATATAAAGCAATCAGTAACCGATACAGGAGGGGAAGGGAGCCCTGCCCAAAAGAGCTTACACTCTACAAGGAGTAACATATAAAGCAATCAGTAACCGATACAGGAGGGGAAGAGAGCCCTGCCCAAAAGAGCTTACACTCTACAAGGAGTAACATATAAAGCAATCAGTAACCGATACAGGAGGGGAAGGGAGCCCTGCCCAAAAGAGCTTACACTCTACAAGGAGTAACATATAAAGCAATCAGTAACCGATACAGGAGGGGAAGGGAGCCCTGCCCCAAAGAGCTTACAATCTACAAGGAGAAAGGGCTGAGACACAGGGTGTGGGAATGGGCGGAGCTGGGAGAGGGGGGGGGCACAGGGTGTTGCTAAACTAGATTAGGGGAAGCCTCTCTGAATAAATGTGTTTTTAGAGATCTCTTGAAGGCAGAGAGATTGGGAGAAAGTCTGACAGTTTGTGGGAGCGAATTCCAGAGAAGGGGGGCAGCCCTTGCAAAGTCTTGAATACGAGCATGTGAGGAGGGAATGAGAGAGGAGTTGGGGAGCAGGTCAGTAGGGGGGTAACAAGCGGGTTGGATGGTACCTAGAGATGAGTTCAGAGATGTAGGGGGGGGCAGAGTTATGGACTGCTTTATATGTGAGGGTCAATAGCTTGAATTTTATCCTGGATGGTAGGGGGAGCCAGTGCAGGGATTGGCAGAGCGGCACGGCGGGGACTGGCAGAGTGGCACGGCAGGGGGACTGGCAGAGGGGCACGGCAGGGGGACTGGCAGAGGGGCACGGCAGGGGGACTGGCAGAGGGGCACGGCAGGGGGACTGGCAGAGGGGCACGGCAGGGGGACTGGCAGAGTGGCACGGCAGGGGGACTGGCAGAGGGGCACGGCAGGGGGACTGGCAGAGGGGCACGGCAGGGGGACTGGCAGAGGGGCACGGCAGGGGGACTGGCAGAGGGGCACGGCAGAGCAGGAGCGGTTGGAGAGGTGTATGAGCCTGGCAGCAGGATTCATTATGGACTGGAGAGGGGACAGGCTTTGGAGGGTTAGGCCAATTAATAGGGAGTTACAGTAGTCCAGGCGAGATATTATAAGTGAATAAGAATTTTGGCAGCATCTTGGGTGATAAATGATCGGATTTTGGAGATATTTCTTAGGTGAAAGTGACAGGATTTGATAAGTGATTGGATATGAGGGGGGAAGGACAGGGCAGAATCAGGGGGAACCCCAAGGCACCGGGCCTGGGAAGATGGGGTGATGGTAGAATTGTTACCCTGTATAGATACCTCGGGAACAATGTGGGCGTTGGATGGGGGAAAGAGAACCAGTTCAGGCTCAGAGAGGGTTAATTTAAGGTAACGCTGGGACATCCAAGTGGAGATAGCGGCCAGGCAGGGAGAGACGCCAGTTAGAAGCTCTGGGTTGAGATCAGGAGAGGAAAGATAGATGTGAGTATCCCCAGCATAGAGGTGGGACTGACAGCCAAAAGAACTGATTAGTTTGCCAAGTGAGGAGGTATAGAGAGAAAATAGTAAGGGGCCCAGGACAGAGCCTTGGGGAACCCCGACAGAAAGAGGCAGGGGAGAAGGGGATTCCCCATTGTAAGAGACACTGAAGGATCTGAGAGATAAGATGGAAACCAGGATAAGGCAGTGTCACGAAGGCCAAGAGAGCGGAGAGTCTGGGGGAGAAGAGGGGGATCCACAGTGTCAAAAGCAGCAGAGAGATCGAGAAGTATCAGTAGCGAGAAGTGTTTTTTGGCTTTAGCCGAAAGGAGGCCATTTGTTAGTCGGGTTAGAGCAGTTTCGGTGGAGTGTTGTTGTCTAAAACCAGATTGTAGGGGATCCAGGAGGTTATTGTCAGAGAGGAATAGCATCAGTCGGTTGTATACTAGGCGCTCAAGCAGTTTGGAGATGAATGGGAGCAGAGAGATAGGTCGGAGGTTAGTAGGATTGGAGGGATCTAGGGAGGGTTTTTTCAGAATAGGGGTTACCAGTGCTGTTTCAGTTGGGAGGGAAAGATTCCAGTAGAGAGCGAGAGATTGAATAGATGAGTTAAGGCTTTGATAAGACAGGGGTTGGCATTGCGTAGAAGTTTGGTAGGAATGGGATCAAGCGGGCAGGTAGTAAGGTGGGAGGGAGACAGCAGTTTTGAGACTTCAGTCACTGGGGAGAAGGAGCCAAGAAGAGACTGGGGAGAAGGAGCCAAGAAGAGACTGGGGGGCATGTAGGGAGGGAGGGGAATGGTTATGGGGATTTAGTTGTGCAATGTCACTTCGGATGGTGTCAATTTTATTTTTAAAGTGCTCGGCAATAGCTTGAGCAGTGACTGAAGCACACGGGGGGGGGGGGGGGACAGCAGAGAGTTAAAGGGAGAGAAGAGTTGGGCAGGTTGGTTAGAGAGGGGGTTAATAAGTGCAGGGAAGTAGGTTTGTTTAGCTTGGCAGAGGGGGGTGTTGTAGGAGAGCAGATTTGTAGCTGCAGAAATCTGACTCTGACCTTGATTTGTGCCAGCGGCAAGTGTACCTGACTGTTTTTGGAGGGATTTGGTATGAGCAGTGTGCCAGGGCGGGTATGAGCAGTGTGCCAGGGTGGGTATGAGCAGTGTGCCAGGGTGGGTATGAGCAGGGTGCCAGGGTGGGTATGAGCAGTGTGCCAGGGCGGGTAGGAGCAGGGTGCCAGGGTGGGTAGGAGCAGGGTGCCAGGGCGGGTAGGAGCAGGGTGCCAGGGTGGGTATGAGCAGGGTGCCAGGGTGGGTATGAGCAGGGTGCCAGGGTGGGTATGAGCAGGGTGCCAGGGTGGGTATGAGCAGGGTGCCAGGGTGGGTATGAGCAGGGTGCCAGGGTGGGTATGAGCAGGGTGCCAGGGCGGGTAGGAGCAGGGTGCCAGGGTGGGTATGAGCAGGGTGCCAGGGTGGGTATGAGCAGGGTGCCAGGGCGGGTAGGAGCAGGGTGCCAGGGCGGGTATGGGCAGGGTGCCAGGGTTGGAGCGGTTTGGGCCTCACACGTTTAGTCTTGGCAGGAGCAGCACATTGAGGGCAGGGGTGAGTGGCTGTAGGAGACAGAGAGGCCTGATTAGGACAAGAGACAGTTCGGATGTTAGAATGAAGAGAGTCAAAGGTAGAAGAGAGATGTGACGTGTTTAGGGATTGCAGGTGTCGGTATGTGTATGTTTGGGGGGCAGCAGGGGGTGTGGGGGGAGTTAGCGAGAGTTGAAATGGGAGCAGATTGGGATCAGAGAGGGGGAAAGGGGAGTTAGTGAAGTTGGAGGTAGAACAACATTTTGTAAATATAAGATCCAGGGAGTTTCCATTAGAGTGAGAGGGGGAGTCAGAGCACAGAGATACCCCAAAGGGGGGTGTTAGTGAGAGGAGTTTAGAGACAGCAGGGGCATTAGGGTTGTTAACAGGTATGTTACAGTCACCTAGTACAATGGATGGGGAGTCAGAGGAAAGGAAGTAAGGAAGCCAGGCAGAAACGTTGTCAAAGAATTGTGAGGTCGGGCCAGGAGGTCGGTATATGGGCGCAATGCGAAGTGAAACAGGGGAGAAGCCTAATAGAGTGACCCTCAAATGGGGAAAATGAAAGAGAAGGAGGAGGTGGAAGGACTTTAAATGAATAGCGGGGGGAGAGAAGGAGCCCTACCCCACCCCCTGCCCTGTTCCCAGGCCTGGGAGTGTGAGTAAGGTGTAGCCCCCCAAAGGGCAGTGGGGGAGGCAGTGTCAGTAGGGGAAAGCCAGGTCTCCGTTATTGCAAATAAGTTAAGGGATTTAGTGATGAAAAGGTCATGGATGGAGGTGAGTTTGTTGCAGACGGAGCGGGAATCCCAGAGGCACAGGGAATGTGAATAGGGGCTTTGGGTATAGGGGTAAGGGGTCTGTACTTTATAGGGGTACAGGGTGGGTTTGGGTATAGGGGTAAGGGTCCTGTACTTCAGAGGGGTACAGGGTGGGTTTGGGTATAGGGGTATGGGTTCTGTACTTTATAGGGGTACAGGTGGGTTTGGGTATAGGGGTATGGGTTCTGTACTTTATAGGGGTACAGGGTGGGTTTGGGTATAGGGGTAAGGGGTCTGTACTTTATAGGGGTACAGGGTGGGTTTGGGTATAGGGGTAAGGGTTCTGTACTTTATAGGGGTACAGGGTGGGTTTGGGGAACGTGTCCCTAACAGAACAGGGATGGGGTAAGGGCCGGGGTTGGGGGTCACCGGCAGCGAGTAACAGGAAGGAGAGGAATGCAAGGTGAGAGCGGGATTTGTATGTTTTTGTTTTATATGAGGAGAAAGAGTTACCTGGGGTTATGGAGCAGAGCAATTTAAAGACTCCATGTGCTGAGAGGGAAGGAGAGGAGAGAGGCAGTGATCGCTGTACCTTTCTGACTGGATGGAGGGAGCGGCTGGAGATGTTTAGGAAACATGAAAGTGCAAAGAGGAGGAGGGCAGGATAAACATATTGGGGTAGGAAATAACAAACTACCAGGAATAAGCAAAGTTGTTTTCTTGCGATTCCACATTGTTCAGTGTTGATTGGAGATAGTTTGTAGCCTTGTCAGTGCCTTGTCCAACTGCCATTCCCTTCTTCCTAGCACTTGGGAAATGGTAGCCCCAGTGCCTGCCCCTGACACTAGTGCCATCCCCAAGGCTGCATCTGAATTTATATGCAGTTGATTGGGGAAAGCCAGAATCTAATTGACTAATTAATCAGTTAAGCAATCAGGGATCAAAGTAAACAGGCTGTGTGGGGAGGGGGAGAGTTGTACAAGCACCAGAACCAAGTTTGGGGCTGTAAAAATATATCTTGCTCACTGAGGAGTGGGACACAGATGTGGGTGACACAGCTATCACTAGTACTAAATCAAGGTAGGCCTAACAGAAAAACTTATTGGCATAGCAGATACACAGATGAGAATTACCATTAATATAGAGGCTGCAATATAGTGGGTTATATGGCAGTATACAGCAGAGGGATACACAGATGAGAATTACCATTAATATAGTAACACCCTATGTGCCCCTATGTACCCCTATGTGCCCCTATGTACCCCTATGTGCCCCTATGTACCCCTATGTACCCCTATGTACCCCTATGTGCCAGGGCCAGACTGGAAATCTGTGGGGTCCGGTAATACCAGCAGCCCCCCCCTATGGGTACTGGAAATGCCAGGGGGGGCTGTAAGGTGCCACAGACAGTCACTATTTATTGGGCTGGGGGGGGCTGTTTGTGCCTCTGGGTACTGGGAATGCCAGGGGGGCTGTAAGGTGCCACAGACAGTCACTATTTATTGGGCTGGGGGGGGGGGCTGTTTGTGCCTCTGGGTACTGGGAATGCCAGGGGGCTGTAAGGTGCCACAGACAGTCACTATTTATTGGGCTGGGGGGCTGTTTGTGCCTCTGGGTACTGGGAATGCCGGGGGGGCTGTAAGGTGCCACAGACAGTCACTATTTATTGGGCTGGGGGGGGGGGCTGTTTGTGCCTCTGGGTACTGGGAATGCCAGGGGGGCTGTAAGGTGCCACAGTCACTATTTATTGGGCTGGGGGGGGCATCTGTGCCACACAAACGGCTGATTACCATGCACACTAATTGCCCTGCCAATATCCCTAATTACCCCCCAGGAATGAGATTACACAGTAAATGGGCACAATAATATATAATGTTATACTCACCTTGTCCTGCAGGGGGAGCGGGAGGGAAGAAACACACAGTTAGTACATTGGCATTTGGGAACATTGCGTTTATATCACAGTAAAGGGACAGACCTGCCCCCCCCCCCCCTCCGGTCCCTATATCAGTAAGGTCTATAGAGAAGTCAGTTTAGATGACAAACAGTATGGCAGCTCCCTGATATCAACAGGCACAACTATACAGAGAATTGCAGGGCAGTATGTCCATATCCTTACTGTAGCGCCACTGATGAAGGGGGTTTAATGTCTCATGGAGAGAAGTTACTCTATAGGTGATTGTTAGCTCTGTGGGTCGCAAGGTACAAACAGAAAAGGAACTTTACCTTCCACAAACTTATCAGCAATCATGGCCTCCTCCTCCCCGGTCTTCTCCTCGGGTTTAGTGACCACCATCGATGTCAGGGGGGTCACAAACTGATACTTCAGCGACAGCGCCAGGGCCCGGGCAGTTAGGTTCCCCTTCTCATTGGCTGGCGCAGAAATGCTGCAATATGATTGGCAGACACAGATCCAGTTACATCACTGAGCAATGGTACCTCCCTGCAAGGATCTAAAGGGCGAGACACCCCCAAAGTCTCTCAGTAGGCTGGAACCCCACCCTAACCCTTACCGTTTCTCTAGCAGTTGCTGAATAGTGAGACACCCCCAAAGTCTCTCAGTAGGCTGGAACCCCCCCTAACCCTTACCGTTTCTCTAGCAGTTGCTGAATAGTGAGACACCCCCAAAGTCTCTCAGTAGGCTGGAACCCCACCCTAACCCTCACCGTTTCTCTAGCAGTTACTGAATAGTGAGACACCCCCAAAGTCTCTCAGTAGGCAGGAACCCCACCCTAACCCTCACCGTTTCTCTAGCAGTTACTGAATAGTGAGACACCCCCAAAGTCTCTCAGTAGGCTGGAACCCCACCCTAACCCTCACCGTTTCTCTAGCAGTTGCTGAATAGTGAGACACCCCCAAAGTCTCTCAGTAGGCTGGAACCCCACCCTAACCCTCACCGTTTCTCTAGCAGTTGCTGAATAGTGAGACACCCCCAAAGTCTCTCAGTAGGCTGGAACCCCACCCTAACCCTCACCGTTTCTCTAGCAGTTGCTGAATAGTGAGATAGGCCCAGAGTCTCTCGGTAAAGTCGCCAAAGATATATTGCTGCTGTTCCACGGCTTCGGATTCTTCCTGCACTTTTGCGCTGTGGGTGTAGTTCAGCGTGTCCTCCTCCTGTGGAACGAGGGAAGTCACTAATATTGTATCACAACCAAAAAAGCCGGCACTCATGGAACAGGTTTGTGTCAAATAGTTGCAAACTCTAAAAGCATAAAGCACTTAATCATAGGCTGGAACGTGGGATGTCACTTTTATTGACCCATTCTGAAATGCTCTGGGTATTCTGTAATGCTCTGGGTATTATTTAACACCCTGGGTATTCTGTAACGCTCTGGGTATTCTGTAACGCTCTGGGTATTCTGTAACGCTCTGGGTATTCTGTAATGCTCTGGGTATTCTGTAATGCTCTGGGTATTTTGTAACAGGATTTACCAATGGTCGAGTTTGAAATTGTTTCTTGATTCAAGTTTTTTATGGTTGGAAAACTTGAATGTCTGGTATTTATTTATCACATGAACAATCTAGGCCCCAAACGCACAGACTCACATCATGTATGAGGTCCCCAGATCAAGTATGAGGGCCCCAGATCATGTAAGAGAGCCCCAGATCATGTATGAGAGCCCCAGATCATGTATGAGAGCCCCAGATCATGTATGAGAGCCCCAGATCATGTAAGAGAGCCCCAGATCATGTATGAGAACCCCAGATCATGTATGAGAGCCCCAGATCATGTAAGAGAGCCCCAGATCATGTATGAGAACCCCGAATCATGTATGAGAGCCCCGAATCATGTATGAGAGCCCCAGATCATGTATGAGAACCCCAGATCATGTATGAGAACCCCAGATCATGTATGAGAGCCCCAGATCATGTAAGAGAGCCCCAGATCATGTATGAGAACCCCAGATCATGTATGAGAGCCCCGAATCATGTATGAGGGCCCCGAATCATGTATGAGGGCCCCGGATCATGTATGAGAGCCCCGAATCATGTATGAGAACCCCAGATCATGTATGAGAACCCCAGATCATGTATGAGAGCCCCAGATCATGTAAGAGAGCCCCAGATCATGTATGAGAACCCCAGATCATGTATGAGAGCCCCGAATCATGTATGAGAGCCCCAGATCATGTATGAGAACCCCAGATCATGTATGAGAACCCCAGATCATGTATGAGAGCCCCAGATCATGTAAGAGAGCCCCAGATCATGTATGAGAACCCCAGATCATGTATGAGAGCCCCGAATCATGTATGAGGGCCCCGGATCATGTATGAGAACCCCAGATCATGTATGAGAGCCCCGGATCATGTATGAGGGCCCCAGATCATGTATGAGGGCCCCAGATCATGTATGAGAGCCCGGATCATGTATGAGGGGGGCACTTACCCCTTCAGCAGTCACATCAGCCGTCAGCCAGTTCAGATCATTGTCGGTGATGCGTCCAGCCACTACGATTTCACTTCCATCAAAGTAATGTTTGAACTTGTTCTGCGTCACATCGGAAATGGCGTTCTCGGGGTACTGGAGCTCGATGTCCATCAGGGTGGGGTTGGCCACCTCGTCATAAAATCCCTGAGGGTAACACAGAGTTCATTAAGTACTAAACCTGCCCTAGGCCCAATACTGAGAGGGCAGAACCCAAATGCCCCGCCCAACCCATATGTATATGGTCTCTTTGTTATACACAGCACCGCCCCCCTGTATGTTTAGCAATGGGGGTTGTACTAAGTCAGTGGGAGCTGTGCTAAGTCAATGGGAGCTGTGCTAAGTCAATGGGAGTTGCGCTAAGTCAATGGGAGTTGTGCTAAGTCAATGGGGGTTGTGCTAAGTCAATGGGAGTTGTGCTAAGTCAATGGGGGTTGTGCTAAGTCAATGGGAGTTGTGCTAAGTCAATGGGAGTTGTGCTATGTCAGTGGGGGTTGGGCTAAGTCAATGGGAGTTGTGCTATGTCAAAGGGGGGTGGGCTAAGTCAATGGGAGCTGTGCTAAGTCAATGGGAGTTGTGCTAAGTCAATGGGAGTTGTGCTAAGTCAATGGGAGTTGTGCTGGTTAGTCTTGAGAAGAATACAGAATAAAATAGCTGCTTCTCACAGATCGCCAGTGTGGGGGCAGGCAGATATAAATAGCTGGCACTTTTTCCCGGGACCAAGTTCCTGAAACCCGGCCGATCCCCGTGAAACGGGGACAGATGGAAACTTACTATAACTATGGGTCCTACAGCCACACATCTATTATATTTATTCCCTTATTACCTCCATTTGTAGCGCTGCGTCTGATTCCTCATAAATGCGCCGAGCGACCCCCGAATTCTCCAAGGACAACTTCTCCAGGAAAGGGTAATCCACTCCCACCCCGAAGCCCAGAGAGTACAGGGAGTATTTGCCTCGGATGGCATTCCTGGCATTTTCTTGGATCTTGTCCAGGTTTCTTTCCCCTGGGAACAGACCAATAGCATTTCATCATTGAATTAATAGCCAATAATCATTTAATGAATAGTAGTTGAATAATTGAATACATAGCATTTAATGATTTAATGAATAGCTCTTTATGATTTCATGACTAACAGTTAATTATTTAATAAGTAGCATTTATTGAATAGTTTTAAATAGCAGTTAATTTATTTAACAATGGGTTAAAGTTAGAAGTCACTATTTAATAAATACCCTACTAATCATTCTAATCCCCCTTGTAGGAGCCTGGGGCTGCTCGCTAGCTACCCTGAGCCTAACCCTTCCTCCTAGAGTGAGCTATACAGGAGAATATCCTCACAACCAACTTTATAGACAAGGCCTGCCTCCACCTAGGCCCCAATCTGCTCCAATCTTCACTCACCTTCCTGCCCAGGTGAAATCCAATGAATAAAGGGATCAGTTTGAGCTCTGTCAGATTCACCTTTTTATAGAACAGAACAGTGACATCTACTGGCCAGTCCAGGAAACAGCTTCCCCTCTATAACGTAGGCCCACCCTTGGGCGTCAGGCAGGAGAGGAGTGCCCAAATACAGCTTAACTACCTTCAGTCCCCTACACTGGCTAAACTAGATATACATTCTGGGCCAAGCTTGGGTTACAAGTGGTTAAAGGGTTTTGGACCCTATTGATAAGTCAATAAATTCTTGGGTCTAATGATGAGGGCCGTTATTCACCAAAGAGCTTGGTGCAGCCTTAAACTTTCACAATGACCAGTGTTGATGAGCTCAACATCCCGAAACCTCCTTTTTAGGGCGCTTATCATACAACCATTATTAGCACAGCGCCCCCTAATGTGCCCGGGGTATTGGGACACGTTGAGAGTAGAGTCAATAGATCCTTATTGGAGGAACATCTAAGTGAATGACAACTGAACCCACCAGTACTGGGCTGCCCATCCGTCATGAAGATAATGAGGGAAGCACTGCGCTTAGGGACGCTCCTGGCATCATGGGCTTGGTCCAGTAATGAGATAGCGCTCAACAGAGCATCGTTAATGTTCGTCCCTGGAAGAGAAAGATTGGTTTGGGGAACACAAATTTGCAAGTAAAGTCTCCAATCTAATTATCAGCAGTTGGTAATGAGTCCCTTGCCCTTATGCCCTTCTAATCCTGCCCAGAGAGACCCTTGTAGATAAGAGGTAGAACCTCACCTGAATGAGCAGTTCTCCATGTTCTATCTGATACCACCCAGAAGGTGGGTGTGTAAAGTAATTCATAGGTCTCATTAGGTACATAGGGTATATTACCCCAACCTGTGCTGCTACAGAGACACCCTACCTACATACTGACAGTGTTCCTGTGGGTGAGATCATTGGGTTTGGACCGGTACCAGATACTCACAGCCTTTAGGATAAAGGTTCCTGACATATTCCTTTGCTCTGTTGAGATTTTCCGGAGTGGCTTTCACTAGTGACTGTTCCCAGATTTCTACCCCCCAGTCGAATATGACAAAGTTGAAGTGGTCGTGTTCCTTGACGTCATCCAGGATCTTCAGCAGAGCCTCTTTAGTCTGGGGAAAGCACAGAATGTCACCCCGGCACTGGGGCCCAACTGGGAGCTAAATACAAACTCTTGGCGGGTATCTCACCTGCTGCATTTTGAGGCCAATCATGGAAATGCTTCTGTCTATTATAAAAATGATGTTTTTGGGGACCTCTTTCAGTTTGGAGGGGGCAAAAAAATGCACAAAGTATCCATTGACGACCTATAAAACAAGCGGCAGAACCAGTATTACTCATGTGCCATTACTGACCAGAGGGCTAGTGACCTGCCAACCCAAGAACCAGTCCTACAGCTGGGGGGGCACTCAGGACTGAAAATGCTATTGGCCAATTTCCTCCAATGGAATGTGAAGGAAATTCACTGCTGACAGGAATAAGGAGAGGTCTCACATTCCTGGGAATCCCAGATAAGCCAATAGCTTAGAGCGCCGGAATGGTGAGCTGCCATGTTGCAATGTCCATGAAACAGCTTGTCCTGCCCTTTCCTACAGCCTTGGGCAGCCGGGGATGTGCCAGTAGCCGTGCTGAAAGGAGGAGTTAGGGACGTGCTCACCACAAGGTACTTGGCTAAAATGATTCACATTACAGTTCCATGTAGCCTTGCCAGTCAGGGAGATGGTTGGGCATTCAGTCTCGGTGGTACAAGACCAGTGAGATTATTAAAGGGCACATGTGACTCCCCCAGCGAAAAAAAGAAAAGGGATTACTCGCCTGGATATTTCCGGGGGTCTCCCTGTTGACATCATAGGTGACGGTGAAATCCCCGTCCAGCTGAGTCGTGCTGCAGTTGGAACAGGAACGCTGTTGGTCAATGGTGGGTTTGAAGGAGACGTGTCCCTAGAGAGAAGGAGTCCCATTAGTGAGTATCATCCAGTGTCCACCAAGGGGCACAGTCCATACAAAAGGTGTCAGTGCCATTCTGAGCCTTAGCATTCTACTTAGTGGGCATTCCTGGGCTTAGAACTGTACGGAGAGGGCATTCCTGGGCTTAGAACTGTACTGAGAGGGCATTCCTGGGCTTAGAACTGTACTGAGAGGGCATTACTGGGCTTAGAACTGTACTGAGAGGGGCATTCCTGGGCTTAGAACTGTACTGAGAGGGCATTCCTGGGCTTAGAACTGTACTGAGAGGGCATTCCTGGGCTTAGAACTGTACTGAGAGGGCATTCCTGGCTTAGAACTGTACTGAGAGGGCATTACTGGCTTAGAACTGTACTGAGAGGGCATTCCTGGGCTTAGAACTGTACTGAGAGGGCATTCCTGGGCTTAGAACTGTACTGAGAGGGCATTCCTGGGCTTAGAACTGTACTGAGCAGGGCATTCCTGGGCTTAGAACTGTACTGAGAGGGCATTCCTGGGCTTAGAACTGTACTGAGAGGGCATTCCTGGGCTTAGAACTGTACTGAGAGGGCATTCCTGGGCTTAGAACTGTACTGAGAGGGCATTCCTGGGCTTAGAACTGTACTGAGAGGGCATTCCTGGGCTTAGAACTGTACTGAGAGGGCATTCCTGGGCTTAGAACTGTACTGAGAGGGCATTCCTGGGCTTAGAACTGTACTGAGAGGGCATTCCTGGGCTTAGAACTGTACTGAGAGGGCATTCCTGGGCTTAGAACTGTACTGAGAGGGCATTCCTGGGCTTAGAACTGTACTAAGGGGGCATTCCTGGGTCCCTCTGGGTGCTTTGCCTCCCCCTTTGGGTTCCTTTGGGGGCTTTGCCTCCCCCTTTGGGTCCCTCTGGGTGCTTTGCCTCCCCCTTTGGGTGCCTCTGGGTGCTTTGCCTCCCCCTTTGGGTCCCTCTGGGTGCTTGGCTCCCCCTTTGGGTGCCTCTGGGTGCTTTGCCTTCCCCTTTGGGTCCCTCTGGGTGCTTTTGGTCCCTCTGGGTGCTTTGCCTCCCCCTTTGGGTCCCTCTGGGTGCTTTTGGTCCCTCTGGGTGCTTTGCCTTCCCCTTTGGGTCCCTCTGGGTGCTTTTGGTCCCTCTGGGTGCTTTGGCTCCCCCTTTGGGTGCCTCTGGGTGCTTTGGCTCCCCCTTTGGGTGCCTCTGGGTGCTTTGGCTCCCCCTTTGGGTCCCTCTTGAGTGCTTTGCCTCCCCCTTTGGGTGCCTCTGGGTGCTTTGGCTCCCCCTTTGGGTGCCTCTGGGTGCTTTGGCTCCCCCTTTGGGTGCCTCTGGGTGCTTTGGCTCCCCCTTTGGGTGCCTCTGGGTGCTTTGGCTCCCCCTTTGGGTCCCTCTTGAGTGCTTTGCCTCCCCCTTTGGGTGCCTCTGGGTGCTTTGGCTCCCCCTTTGGGTGCCTCTGGGTGCTTTGGCTCCTCCTTTGGGTGCCTCTGGGTTCTTTGGCTCCCCCTTTGGGTTCCTCTGGGTGCTTTGGCTCCCCTTTGAGTGCCTCTGGGTTCTTTGGCTCCCCCTTTGGGTGCTTTGGCTCCCCCTTTGGGTTCCTCTGGGTGCTTTGGCTCCCCTTTGAGTTCCTCTGGGTGCTTTGGCTCCCCTTTGGGTGCCTCTGGGTTCTTTGGCTCCCCCTTTGGGTGCTTTGGCTCCCCCTTTGGGTTCCTCTGGGTGCTTTGGCTCCCCTTTGGGTGCCTCTGGGTGCTTTGGCTCCCCCTTTGGGTGCCTTGGCCTTACATGCTGTGCGTAGAACAGGGAACTTACCTTTTCTCCAGAGAAAGACTTGTGGACGAGGGGCAACAAATCATTGGTCATGAAGGTTCCCTGGGCATCCAGAAAACTGATTCCTTGGGGCTCATTAATATCCACATCAATCTGGAAAAGGAGCAGAGAGACTGGGATGTGACCACAGTGAGGGGCATTTAATTTCCCACAAGGCCCAGGGCTACACCCTAGAGCCACAGTGAGGGGCATTTAATTTCCCACAAGGCCCAGGGCTACACTCTAGAGCCACAGTGAGGGGCATTTAATTTCCCACAAGGCCCAGGGCTACACCCTAGAGCCACAGTGAGGGGCATTTAACTTCCCACAAGGCCCAGGGCTACACCCTAGAGCCACAGTGAGGGGCATTTAGCTTCCCACAAGGCCCAGGGCTACACCCTAGAGCCACAGTGAGGGGCATTTAATTTCCCACAAGGCCCAGGGCTAAACCCTAGAGCCACAGTGAGGGGCATTTAGCTTCCCACAAGGCCCAGGGCTACACTCTAGAGCCACAGTGAGGGGCATTTAATTTCCCACAAGGCCCAGAGCTACACTCTAGAGCCACAGTGAGGGGCATTTAATTTCCCACAAGGCCCAGGGCTACACTCTAGAGCCACAGTGAGGGGCATTTAATTTCCCACAAGGCCCAGGGCTACACCCTAGAGCCACAGTGAGGGGCATTTAATTTCCCACAAGGCCCAGGGCTACACCCTAGAGCCACAGTGAGGGGCATTTAATTTCCCACAAGGCCCAGGGCTACACCCTAGAGCCACAGTGAGGGGCATTTAGCTTCCCACAAGGCCCAGGGCTACACCCTAGAGCCACAGTGAGGGGCTTCCTTTCATCTGGTTGGAATATTGCCCCTCAGGGGGAGCCCCACATCTGTCCATGACCCCAACACTGTAAAAGCAGGTTCCCACCATCACTGCCCCACCCTTAAACCCCGGCAGGACAGCTGGCATCTTCCCAGCACTCTGACGTGATTGGTGCATTCTGCCCTGACTGGGGGTTTGATTGGCTGAACTCATGCCTACCTTGCCTATCCCCATGGCACAAAATATTGGCACAAAACCCTGTGGCCCCAAAATGGGAAGGTGCCATCTCTTTGATGGTTCTGATGTGGGTACATTTGGGTACAAAGTGGGAAGGCGCCATCTCTTTGATGGTTCTGATGCGGGTACATTTGGGTACAAAGTGGGAAGGCGCCATCTCTTTGATGGTTCTGATGAGGGTACATTTGGGTACAAAGTGGGAAGGTGCCATCTCTTTGATGGTTCTGATGCGGGTACATTTGGGTACAAAGTGGGAAGGCGCCATCTCTTTGATGGTTCTGATGAGGGTACATTTGGGTACAAAGTGGGAAGGTGCCATCTCTTTGATGGTTCTGATGTGGGTACATTTGGGTACAAAATGGGAAGGCGCCATCTCTTTGATGGTTCTGATGAGTGTACATTTGGGTACAAAGTGGGAAGGTGCCATCTCTTTGATGGTTCTGATGTGGGTACATTTGGGTACAAAATGGGAAGGCGCCATCTCTTTGATGGTTCTGATGAGGGTACATTTGGGTACAAAGTGGGAAGGTGCCATCTCTTTGATGGTTCTGATGAGGGTACATTTGGGTACAAAATGGGAAGGTTCCATCTCTTTGATGGTTCTGATGAGGGTACATTTGGGTACAAAGTGGGAAGGTGCCATCTCTTTGATGGTTCTGATGAGGGTACATTTGGGTACAAAATGGGAAGGTGCCATCTCTTTGATGGTTCTGATGAGTGTACATTTGGGTACAAAGTGGGAAGGTGCCATCTCTTTGATGGTTCTGATGTGGGTACATTTGGGTACAAAATGGGAAGGTTCCATCTCTTTGATGGTTCTGATGAGGGTACATTTGGGTACAAAGTGGGAAGGTGCCATCTCTTTGATGGTTCTGATGTGGGTACATTTGGGTACAAAATGGGAAGGCGCCATCTCTTTGATGGTTCTGATGTGGGTACATTTGGGTACAAAATGGGAAGGCGCCATCTCTTTGATGGTTCTGATGAGGGTACATTTGGGTACAAAGTGGGAAGGCGCCATCTCTTTGATGGTTCTGATGAGGGTACATTTGGGTACAAAATGGGAAGGCGCCATCTCTTTGATGGTTCTGATGAGGGTACATTTGGGTACAAAATGGGAAGGCGCCATCTCTTTGATGGTTCTGATGTGGGTACATTTGGGTACAAAGTGGGAAGGTTCCATCTCTTTGATGGTTCTGATGAGGGTACATTTGGGTACAAAATGGGAAGGTGCCATCTCTTTGATGGTTCTGATGTGGGTACATTTGGGTACAAAGTGGGAAGGTGCCATCTCTTTGATGGTTCTGATGTGGGTACATTTGGGTACAAAATGGGAAGGTGCCATCTCTTTGATGGTTCTGATGTGGGTACATTTGGGTACAAAATGGGAAGGTGCCATCTCTTTGATGGTTCTGATGTGGGTACATTTGGGTACAAAATGGGAAGGCGCCATCTCTTTGATGGTTCTGATGTGGGTACATTTGGGTACAAAATGGGAAGGTGCCATCTCTTTGATGGTTCTGATGTGGGTACATTTGGGTACAAAATGGGAAGGTGCCATCTCTTTGATGGTTCTGATGTGGGTACATTTGGGTACAAAATGGGAAGGTGCCATCTCTTTGATGGTTCTGATGTGGGTACATTTGGGTACAAAATGGGAAGGCGCCATCTCTTTGATGGTTCTGATGCGGGTACATTTGGGTACAAAGTGGGAAGGCGCCATCTCTTTGATGGTTCTGATGCGGGTACATTTGGGTACAAAGTGGGAAGGTGCCATCTCTTTGATGGTTCATTTGGGAAATGTTATTTGTTTGGGTTGGCTCCCCACTTGCACCCCACTTGCTCTCTTCCCACAGACTCTGGTGGGCACTCTAGGGCACTCTAGGGGCACTAGTTCTACTTTAGTGCAATCCAGGTCTGAACTGGAATATAAAATAGGCCCTGGCACCTCAATTACACGGAGGTCTGAACGGTCCCCACGGGCTCAGAAGGCATCTAGGGCATCTTACAGCTGTCCCACTGGTGCCAGGAGATTTGGGGGGAGCCCCTACAGGTTGTCCTGGGGTGTCTCATTCTAGGAACTATGTCCAACCAATGAGCAGAGAGAGATGTGTAGCCCCCTGGGTTCCCCCTGACTGGGGGTGAGTGGGACGCCCCCTAATGCCCCAAGAGGGACCTACCTGGAAGCTTTGGACAAGCTTTTTGGGGCGCACTTTGATGAACATCTCGTATTTGCCCAGATTGCGCTTCAGCAGCTCCTCGTAGATCAGCTCAAAGGTGATTTTGCTCTGTGGGGCCACATTCACCGACACCGTGAACTTCTCCGTCTTCCTGCCCGAGGCCCTGTGTGCAACCGGGGGGCAAATTCAGCTCATATCATGGGTGGGGGGACAGGCTGCTTGTCACTCAATGGGGGAGAGAAGGGCAAGAGGGGCTTTATGGAGCCGATATAGAGACTTGGATACTTTATTGTCCCATAGATGATTAATAAGGCTGGAGGCTCCCCTATTTACCCCTGAGCCTCGGGGTTACTGGGGGGGGGAGAGGGGCTTTATGGAGCTGATATAGAGACTTGGATACTTTATTGTCCCATAGATGATTAATAAGGCTGGAGGCTCCCCTATTTACCCCTGAGCCTCGGGGTTACTGGGGGGGGGGAGAGGGGCTTTATGGAGCCAATATAGAGACTTGGATACTTTATTGTCCCATAGATGATTAATAAGGCTGGAGGCTCCCCTATTTACCCCTGAGCCTCGGGGTTACTGGGGGGGAGAGGGGCTTTATGGAGCCGATATAGAGACTTGGATACTTTATTGTCCCATAGATGATTAATAAGGCTGGGGGCTCCCCTATTTACCCCTGAGCCTCGGGGTTACTGGGGGGGAGAGGGGCTTTATAGAGCCGATATAGAGACTTGGATACTTTATTGTCCCATAGATGATTAATAAGGCTGGGGGCTCCCCTATTTACCCCTGAGCCTCGGGGTTACTGGGGGGGGGGAGAGGGGCTTTATGGAGCTGATATAGAGACTTGGATACTTTATTGTCCCATAGATGATTAATAAGGCTGGGGGCTCCCCTATTTACCCCTGAGCCTTGGGGTTACTGGGGGGGAGAGGGGCTTTATGGAGCCGATATAGAGACTTGGATACTTTATTGTCCCATAGATGATTAATAAGGCTGGGGGCTCCCCTATTTACCCCTGAGCCTCGGGGTTACTGGGGGGGGGGGGGAGAGGGGCTTTATGGAGCTGATATAGAGACTTGGATACTTTATTGTCCCATAGATGATTAATAAGGCTGGGGCTCCCCTATTTACCCCTGAGCCTTGGGGTTACTGGGGGGGGGAGAGGGGCTTTATGGAGCTGATATAGAGACTTGGATACTTTATTGTCCCATAGATGATTAATAAGGCTGGAGGCTCCCCTATTTACCCCTGAGCCTTGGGGTTACTGGGGGGGGAGAGGGGCTTTATGGAGCTGATATAGAGACTTGGATACTTTATTGTCCCATAGATGATTAATAAGACTGGGGGCTCCCCTATTTACCCCTGAGCCTCGGGGTTACTGGGGGGGGAGAGGTTGGGGGGCACATTCCCGTACCTGACAAGCCCAGCTGACTGCCCCCGGGACACGGCTTTCTCATACTGTTTCTTGGCCGCTTCCTTCTCCTTAATCACCCCGGGGTAAGTGACTCCATCGATGACCCTGGGAAACAATCATGTGACCACTTATAGGGCAAATCCAAATATAATACTCACACTTATACCCACACACTCACACACTCACACTCATCCCCACACACTCACACTTATACCCACACACTCATCCACACACACTCACACTTATACCCTCACACTCATACTCACACACTCACACTCATCCCCACACACTCACACTTATACCCACACACTCACACTCATCCCCACACACTCACACTTATACCCTCACACTCATACTCACACACTCACACTCATCCCCACACACTCACACTTATACCCACACACTCACACCCATCCCCACACACTCACACTCATCCCCACATACTCACACACTCACACTTATACCCTCACACTCATACTCACACACTCACACTCATCCCCACACACTCACACTTATACCCACACACTCACACCCATCCCCACACACTCATACTCACACACTTATACCCACAAACTCACACCCATCCCCACACACTCACACTCATCCCCACACACTCATACTCACACACTCACACTTATACCCACACACTCACACTCATCCCCACACACTCACACTTATACCCTCACACTCATACTCACACACTCACACTCATCCCCACACACTCACACTTATACCCACACACTCACACCCATCCCCACACACTCACACTCATCCCCACATACTCACACACTCACACTTATACCCTCACACTCATACTCACACACTCACACTCATCCCCACACACTCACACCCATCCCCACACACTCACACTCATCCCCACATACTCACACACTCACACTTATACCCTCACACTCACACACTCACACTCATCCCCACACACTCACACTTATACCCACACACTCACACTCATCCCCACACACTCACACTTATACCCTCACACTCATACTCACACACTCACACTCATCCCCACACACTCACACTTATACCACACACTCACACCCATCCCCACACACTCACACTCATCCCCACATACTCACACACTCACACTTATACCCTCACACTCATACTCACACACTCACACTCATCCCCACACACTCACACTTATACCCACACACTCACACCCATCCCCACACACTCACACTCATCCCCACACACTCATACTCACACACTCACACTTATACCCACACACTCACACTCATCCCCACACACTCACACTTATACCCTCACACTCATACTCACACTCATCCCCACACACTCACACTTATACCCACACACTCACACCCATCCCCACACACTCACACTCATCCCCACATACTCACACACTCACACTTATACCCTCATACTCACACACTCACACCCATCCCCACACACTCACACTCATCCCCACATACTCACACACTCACACTTATACCCTCACACTCACACACTCACACTCATCCCCACACACTCACACTTATACCCACACACTCACACCCATCCCCACACACTCACACCCATCCCCACACACTCATACTCACACACTTATGCCCACAAACTCACACCCATCCCCACACACTCACACCCATCCCCACACACTCACACTCATCCCCACACACTCACACTCACACACTCACACTCAGGCAGACACACAGGGGCCCCTCACATGGTGAAGTTGGTGATAAAGGCAGTTTTGGGCAGATCCACATCAAAGGAGACCTCTCGGGATTGGTCGGCGCGATTCACGGCTCGGCTGGTGATGACATTGTGGGCGAAGCGAGAAGTGATTTGACTCTGGATATTGACACTGTAAATCTCTATGTCATCCGAGGGCTGAACGGAACCAAAGCAAATGGGTCACAGAACTATCACCAATCCCACAATGCCCCATTGCTATATACACCCCCCCACCGTATACTGATCCCCTTATATACACAGTGTGTATCCCCTATAGAAACGGACCCCCATTATACACCCCCCGTATACTGATCCCCTTATATACACAGTGTATATCCTCTATAGAAACTGGCCCCCCGTATACTGGTCCCCTTATATACACAGTGTATATCCCCTATAGAAACTGACCCCCCATTATACACAGCCCCCCGTATACTGATCCCCTTATATACACAGTGTATATCCCCTATAGAAACTGACCCCCCCATTATACACAGCCCCCCATATACTGATCCCCTTATATACACAGTGTATATCCCCTATAGAAACTGACCCCCCCATTATACACAGCCCCCCATATACTGATCCCCTTATATACACAGTGTATATCCCCTATAGAAACTGACCCCCCGTTATACACAGCCCCCCGTATACTGATCCCCTTATATACACAGTGTATATCCTCTATAGAAACTGACCCCCCGTTATACACAGCCCCCCATATACTGATCCCCTTATATACACAGTGTATATCCCCTATAGAAACTGACCCCCCCATTATACACAGCCCCCCATATACTGATCCTCTTATATACACAGTGTATATCCCCTATAGAAACTGACCCCCCGTTATACACAGCCCCCCATATACTGATCCCCTTATATACACAGTGTATATCCTCTATAGAAACTGACCCCCCGTTATACACAGCCCCCCGTATACTGATCCCCTTATATACACAGTGTATATCCCCTATAGAAACTGACCCCCCGTTATACACAGCCCCCCGTATACTGATCCCCTTATATACACAGTGTATATCCCCTATAGAAACTGCCCCCCCGTTATACACAGCCCCCCGTATACTGATCCCCTTATATACACAGTGTATATCCCCTATAGAAACTGACCCCCTTATATACACAGCCCCCCGTATACTGATCCCCTTATATACACAGTGTATATCCCCTATAGAAACTGACCCCCCGTTATACACAGCCCCCCATATACTGATCCCCTTATATACACAGTGTATATCCCCTATAGAAACTGACCCCCCGTTATACACAGCCCCCCATATACTGATCCCCTTATATACACAGTGTATATCCCCTATAGAAACTGACCCCCCGTTATACACAGCCCCCCGTATACTGATCCCCTTATATACACAGTGTATATCCCCTATAGAAACTGACCCCCCGTTATACACAGCCCCCCGTATACTGATCCCCTTATATACACAGTGTATATCCTCTATAGAAACTGACCCCCCGTTATACACAGCCCCCCGTATACTGATCCCCTTATATACACAGTGTATATCCCCTATAGAAACTGACCCCCCCATTATACACAGCCCCCCATATACTGATCCCCTTATATACACAGTGTATATCCCCTATAGAAACTGACCCCCCCATTATACACAGCCCCCCATATACTGATCCCCTTATATACACAGTGTATATCCCCTATAGAAACTGACCCCCCATTATACACAGCCCCCCGTATACTGATCCCCTTATATACACAGTGTATATCCCCTATAGAAACTGACCCCCATTATACACAGCCCCCCATATACTGATCCCCTTATATACACAGTGTATATCCCCTATAGAAACTGACCCCCCCATTATACACAGCCCCCCATATACTGATCCCCTTATATACACAGTGTATATCCCCTATAGAAACTGACCCCCCGTTATACACAGCCCCCCATATACTGATCCCCTTATATACACAGTGTATATCCCCTATAGAAACTGACCCCCCCATTATACACAGCCCCCCGTATACTGATCCCCTTATATACACAGTGTATATCCTCTATAGAAACTGACCCCCCGTTATACACAGCCCCCCATATACTGATCCCCTTATATACACAGTGTAAATCCCCTATAGAAACTGCCCCCCCCGTTATACACAGCCCCCCGTAAACTGATCCCCTTATATACACCGTGTATATCCCCTATAGAAACTGACCCCCCGTTATATACAGCCCCCCGTATACTGATCCCCTTATATACACAGTGTATATCCCCTATAGAAACTGACCCCCCCATTATACACAGCCCCCCATATACTGATCCCCTTATATACACAGTGTATATCCCCTATAGAAACTGACCCCCCCATTATACACAGCCCCCCATATACTGATCCCCTTATATACACAGTGTATATCCCCTATAGAAACTGACCCCCCGTTATACACAGCCCCCCGTATACTGATCCCCTTATATACACAGTGTATATCCTCTATAGAAACTGACCCCCCGTTATACACAGCCCCCCATATACTGATCCCCTTATATACACAGTGTAAATCCCCTATAGAAACTGCCCCCCCCCGTTATACACAGCCCCCCGTATACTGATCCCCTTATATACACAGTGTATATCCCCTATAGAAACTGACCCCCCCGTTATATACAGCCCCCCCGTATACTGATCCCCTTATATACACAGTGTATATCCTCTATAGAAACTGACCCCCTGTTATACACAGCCCCCGTATACTGATCCCCTTATATACACAGTGTATATCCCCTATAGAAACTGACCCCCCGTTATACACAGCCCCCCATATACTGATCCCCTTATATACACAGTGTATATCCCCTATAGAAACTGACCCCCTGTTATACACAGCCCCCCGTATACTGATCCCCTTATATACACAGTGTATATCCCCTATAGAAACTGACCCCCATTATACACAGCCCCCCGTATACTGATCCCCTTATATACACAGTGTATATCCCCTATAGAAACTGACCCCCTGTTATACACAGCCCCCGTATACTGATCCCCTTATATACACAGTGTATATCCCCTATAGAAACTGACCCCCATTATACACAGCCCCCCATATACTGATCCCCTTATATACACAGTGTATATCCCCTATAGAAACTGACCCCCATTATACACCCCCCGTATACTGATCCCCTTATATACACAGTGTAAATCCTCTATAGAAACTGACCCCCGTTCCTAACCCCACTATAGTACAGTGTCCTTTCCCCTATACACCCCTCACTATATGGGGCGCCCAGCCCACCCCTGTACCCCAGTGTCCCTGTGTCTTTATGAGATGCACAAACTGCAAATGAAAAAATTCTAGTTCCAAATGCTGAAATGGCTATTGGCACGGCTATGGGTACGGCTATTGGCACAGCTATGGGCACGGCTATGGGCACAGCTATGGGCACGGCTATGGGCACAGCTATTGGCACAGCTATTGGCACGGCTATGGGCACAGCTATTGGCACAGCTATGGGCACGGCTATTGGCACAACTATGGGCACGGCTATGGGCACAGCTATTGGCACAGCTATTGGCATGACTATGGGCACAGCTATTGGCACGGCTACTGGCACAAACTTGGCCCCAACAAATCAGGCTACTTTGCTAAATAGTCAGTTTGTTTCCTAAACACATTTTTGGGGCACATTACAGGCAAGTGCTGTGCCCATGGGCATTGTACCAATAAATAACTTCACACTCCGAGTTCGGGCGCCATTGCCCTAAGGGCCCAGTTGGACTGGAAATATTGTTCCTTTGCTTCTTGTTCTCACACGGAGGGTGGGTAAGCGGAAGGCAGGTAGGTACTTACATCATGGAGGCTTCTTTTCTGTAATAAAAAAGAAGAAAAGGGGTACAGACACAAGGATTAATAGGGGTTCATGTATAAGTGCAACAATGTTCTATACATTTATAAGCAATGGTGGGCCAAACCAGCCGGGCACCCTAGGCAACCATGCCAGCCGGGCACCCTATGCAACCATGCCAGCCGGGCACCCTAGGCAACCATGCCAGCCGGGCACCCTAGGCAACCATGCCAGCCGGGCACCCTATGCAACCATGCCAGCCGGGCACCCTAGGCAACCATGCCAGCCGGGCACCCTATGCAACCATGCCAGCCGGGCACCCTAGGCAACCATGCCAGCCGGGCACCCTAGGCAACCATGCCAGCCGGGCACCCTATGCAACCATGCCAGCCGGGCACCCTAGGCAACCATGCAACCATGGGAATGGGATAGGGACCTTAGATTGTAAGCTCACTGGGGCAGGGACTGATGGGAATGTGATAGGGACCTTAGATTGTAAGCTCACTGGGGCAGGGGCTGATGGGAATGTGATAGGGCCCTTAGATTGTAAGCTCACTGGGGCAGGGGCTGATGGGAATGGGATAGGGACCTTAGATTGTAAGCTCACTGGGGCAGGGACTGATGGGAATGGGATAGGGACCTTAGATTGTAAGCTCACTGGGGCAGGGGCTGATGGGAATGGGATAGGGACCTTAGATTGTAAGCTCACTGGGGCAGGGGCTGATGGGAATGTGATAGGGACCTTAGATTGTAAGCTCACTGGGGCAGGGACTGATGGGAATGGGATAGGGACCTTAGATTGTAAGCTCACTGGGGCAGGGGCTGATGGGAATGGGATAGGGACCTTAGATTGTAAGCTCACTGGGGCAGGGACTGATGGGAATGGGATAGGGACCTTAGAGTGTAAGCTCACTAGGGCAGGGGCTGATGGGAATGGGATAGGGACCTTAGACTGTAAGCTCACTGGGGCAGGGGCTGATGGGAATGTGATAGGGACCTTAGATTGTAAGCTCACTGGGGCAGGGACTGATGGGAATGTGATAGGGACCTTAGATTGTAAGCTCACTGGGGCAGGGGCTGATGGGAATGGGATAGGGACCTTAGATTGTAAGCTCACTGGGGCAGGGGCTGATGGGAATGGGATAGGGACCTTAGATTGTAAGCTCACTGGGGCAGGGACTGATGGGAATGGGATAGGGACCTTAGAGTGTAAGCTCACTGGGGCAGGGACTGATGGGAATGGGATAGGGACCTTAGATTGTAAGCTCACTGGGGCAGGGACTGATGGGAATGGGATAGGGACCTTAGATTGTAAGCTCACTGGGGCAGGGACTGATGGGAATGGGATAGGGACCTTAGATTGTAAGCTCACTGGGGCAGGGACTGATGGGAATGGGATAGGGACCTTAGATTGTAAGCTCACTGGGGCAGGGGCTGATGGGAATGGGATAGGGACCTTAGATTGTAAGCTCACTGGGGCAGGGACTGATGGGAATGGGATAGGGACCTTAGATTGTAAGCTCACTGGGGCAGGGACTGATGGGAATGGGATAGGGGCCTTAGATTGTAAGCTCACTGGGGCAGGGACTGATGGGAATGGGATAGGGACATTAGATTGTAAGCTCAGTGGGGCAGGGACTGATGGGAATGGGATAGGGACCTTAGATTGTAAGCTCACTGGGGCAGGGACTGATGGGAATGGGATAGGGACATTAGATTGTAAGCTCACTGGGGCAGGGACTGATGGGAATGGGATAGGGACATTAGATTGTAAGCTCAGTGGGGCAGGGACTGATGGGAATGGGATAGGGACCTTAGATTGTAAGCTCACTGGGGCAGGGACTGATGGGAATGGGATAGGGACCTTAGATTGTAAGCTCACTGGGGCAGGGACTGATGGGAATGGGATAGGGACCTTAGATTGTAAGCTCACTGGGGCAGGGACTGATGGGAATGGGATAGGGACATTAGATTGTAAGCTCAGTGGGGCAGGGACTAGGGGGCATATTATTGTTGTTTTCCAGCTGACGGCAGTCGGGCACCCAGCAACTCCCGGCCACTGACCCAGGGAAATTACTGAGCGCTTTTAATGTCTCTGTGGAAGGAAAAGTGCCCGCCGCGCCGTCTGCTCCCTGTGCCGGCTCTCTCCTAGGTGCGCGCGCACTTCCGCAATTTAAAGGCGCATGCGCTCTGATGTCATGACGTCAGCGCGCAAAGGCGCCAAATTCAAAATATTTAAAGGGCCATTTGTATTAGATTCAGTGCCCCTGATAGAATTTGATTCTGGTGCCTCCCTGAGCCTCTTCCTGTTGTGTTTTCCTGTTTTCTGACCCGGCTTGCTCCTGACTATTCTGATTATCCATATCTGACCCGGCTTGCTCCTGACTATTCTGATTATCCATATCTGACCCGGCTTGCTCCTGACTATCCTGATTATCCATATCTGACCCGGCTTGCTCCTGACTATCCTGATTATCCATATCTGACCCGGCCTGCTCCTGACTATCCTGATTATCCATATCTGACCCGGCCTGCTCCTGACTATCCTGATTATCCATATCTGACCCGGCCTGCTCCTGACTATCCTGATTATCCATATCTGACCCGGCTTGTTCCTGACTATTCTGATTATCCATATCTGACCCGGCCTGCTCCTGACTATCCTGATTATCCATATCTGACCCGGCTTGCTCCTGACTATCCTGATTATCCATATCTGACCCGGCTTGCTCCTGACTATTCTGATTATCCATATCTGACCCGGCCTGCTCCTGACTATTCTGATTATCCATATCTGACCCGGCCTGCTCCTGACTATTCTGATTATCCATATCTGACCCGGCCTGCTCCTGACTATCCTGATTATCCATATCTGACCCGGCTTGCTCCTGACTATCCTGATTATCCATATCTGACCCGGCTTGCTCCTGACTATTCTGATTATCCATATCTGACCCGGCTTGCTCCTGACTATTCTGATTATCCATATCTGACCCGGCTTGCTCCTGACTATCCTGATTATCCATATCTGACCCGGCCTGCTCCTGACTATCCTGATTATCCATATCTGACCCGGCCTGCTCCTGACTATCCTGATTATCCATATCTGACCCG
>NC_030680.2:153903252-153961319 GCF_000004195.4 Xenopus tropicalis
GCTCCACACCGGGTATACTCACATTCACAATTGCGCGCTTGGTGTAAGGGACAAACCACGTGAGGGGTCGCGAATTTCCTTACAGTCAGGGAACAGCCCTCTCTGTATCATCAAAAAGTAACTTGTGAATAAAGAAGCTTGACTCTATTATCAATTTATTTGTAACTGACGCCGCCATGCACTGCCTGTACCCCACATTACACTGTTTCCACTTATGTTTGTTCTTGCTATAACCCGCACCAGCGTTACCGATCTTGAGTATCATCATGTTATTTAATAAGGGGGATACTTGGGGCAGAAAATAACCCTATTGTTTATTGATAAGGATATTACAGTCACTGAGGGGTTCTGTGCCCGTCATATAAGGCACAAGGCTGCAGGGAGTTATACAGGGAAATCTTGGATCCAACAGTGGGTTCGAGGATAGTTGGCCTCCTGAAAATTAATTTATTATATCCGCGCTTTTGTACATGTATTGATATAGTGGGGCTCCGCACAGGTCTCATAGAGTGACAAATAGAGAGACATGAGTGCAAGCTCCCGGGTAATACTCACATTCACATTGCGCAGCTTGGTGTAAGGGACAACACAGTGGAGGGGTCCGAATTTCCTTACAGTCAGGGAACAGCCTCCTCTGTATCATCATAAAGTAACATTGTATAAAAGCTTGCACTCTATTATCATTTTTATTGTAACTGACCCAGCCATCACTGCCTGTACCCCCAACATTCCTATATATATAGTGATACCAGAGTTCCCTGTATAACTCTCCGCAGCTTGTGCCTTTATATGGGGGGCACAGAACCCCTCAGTGACTGCTAATATCCTTATCATTTACAGTAGGGGGTACAGTATCCCTTATAATACATGAGTGATACTCAGAGTTCCCTGTATAACTCAGCCTGCAGCCTTGTGCCTTTATATGGGCACAGAACCCTCAGTGACTGCTAATATCCTTATCATTTACAGTAGGGGGGAAAATCTATGGGAAAAAACTAGAACTGAATTTGGAGAAATGTTTTTTGTCCGTGAGTTTTGAGGTGATAAAGATGTGATTTCTTTTTCTCACTGAACTGAATCAGTCCCATTGTTCCATACAGACTGTTACTCACACTTACACTGACACTCACACTGACACTCACACTCACACTGTCTCTTTCCTTACCGAATATCCTCTGGGCTCCCGTCAGTTTCCAAGTGTGCGGAGATATTTTATTGAGCTTCGAAATCTGGTTTAATATGGTCCCATAGGCATCTTGTCCCATTCCCCGATCTCCCAGTGCTCACAACACACAGCTATGGGGCAAAGCACAGAGTTAGGGTACAGAGAGCCCCCAATTGTCTGTAACTGCTTAATATATATTATACGCACTCCCAATCCCCATTAACTGGCCTTCCAGGCTGGGCCCCTTTAGCCCATAACAAGGTTACAGATATATAGAAAAACATTGGGTAACAGTCACCCCGCTATAGGTTCCAGGGAACCCAGGGCACAAATAAGCACTCACCCCAAATCCCCCTCTAACTGGCCTTCAGGCTGGGCCCCCTTAGCCCATAACAAGGTTACAGATATATAGAAACATTGGGGTAACAGTCACCCCGCTATAGTTCCAGGGGTACCCAGGGCACAAATAAGCACTCACCCCAAATCCCCCCTAACTGGCCTTCAGGCTGGGCCCCTTAGCCCATAACAAGGTTACAGATATATAGAAACATTGGGGTAACAGTCACCCCGCTATAGTTCCAGGGGTACCCAGGGCACAAGCACTCACCCCCAAATCCCCCCTACACTGCGCCTTCAGGCTGGGCCCCCTTAGCCCATAACAAGGTTACAGATATATAGAAACATTGGGGTAACAGTCACCCCGCTATAGTTCCAGGGGTACCAGGGCACAAATAAGCACTCACCCCAAATCCCCCCTAACTGGCCTTCAGGCTGGGCCCCTTAGCCCATAACAAGGTTACAGATATATAGAAACATTGGGGTAACAGTCACCCCGCTATAGTTCCAGGGGTACCCAGGGCACAAATAAGCACTCACCCCAAATCCCCCCCTAACTGGCCTTCAGGCTGGGCCCCCCTTAGCCCATAACAAGGTTACAGATATATAGAAACATTGGGGTAACAGTCACCCCCGCTATAGTTCCAGGGGTAACCCAGGGCACAAATAAGCACTCACCCCAAATCCCCCCCTAACTGGCCTTCAGGCTGGGCCCCCTTAGCCCATAACAAGGTTACAGATATATAGAAACATTGGGGTAACAGTCACCCCGCTATAGTTCCAGGGGTACCCCAGGGCAACAAATAAGCACTCACCCAAATCCCCCCTAACTGGCCTTCAGGCCTGGGCCCCCTTAGCCCATAACAAGGTTACAGATATATAGAACATTGGGGTAACAGTCACCCCGCTATAGTTCAGGGGGTACCCAGGGCCAAATAAGCACTCAACCAAATCCCCCCCTAACTGGCCTTCCAGGCTGGGCCCCCTTACCCATAACAAGGTTACAGATATATAGAAACATTGGGGTAACAGTCACCCCGCTATAGTTCCAGGGGTACCCAGGGCACAAATAAGCACCCCAAATCCCCCCCTAACTGGCCTTCAGGCTGGGCCCCCTTAGCCCATAACAAGGTTACAGATATACACATTGGGGTAACAGTCCCCCCGCTATAGTGCCCCCCAATGCCCGGGCGAGTTACTCACGTTGGGGTTCCGGCCGCACTGGGCTGGCATTGGGCGCTACTATCACATGGGTGCAGGGTGCAGGCCCCGTGGGCGTAACAGTCGCTGGAGCCCCTTCGCTGGATCATTCCGGGTTTACAGGCACAATAGGACTGGAAGGAAATGAGGGGTATCACAGAGTGCGGCACACACGGGGCGCTCAATGTGCCCCAGTGTTTTTCGCCATCATTTCTACAGGAACGCTGAGGGGCGACTGTTCCATGGGAATAACTGCCCCCCGGGTACCAGGGACCCCCCAGCATTTGACTAAATCAATTGCCCTTTGGCATTAGGGTTATGGGGGAGAGAAGGTGCCAGTGTGCCAGGCAGGAGGGTAAATAGTTTGCACCATTAGAGGGTCCCTGGCATCCCAGTCCGACACTATTTGGGGGGTTCTATGGGTTCTGCCCGGATTCTCAGGTTTGTATCCCCCCCACCCAGACGCACTTACCCTTCTACATATTGAGGGGTGCAGACATACCTTTCCGGGGGTCCGGTAGATACATTTGGTAGAGTTTTCGGGGCAGCCCCCATAATTCACTGAGCAGGGATTGACAGGGGAGCAGATCTTGCCGTCCCCAAAATAACCCTCCTTACAGGCGCAGGTGTATTTGCGGGGTCCCTCGGGGGTACAGGTGGCATGTGCGGAGCAGGGTGACGTTTTGCAGGGGTTCTGGGCTGAGGGAGGAAAGGGGGGTCACTGGAGAAATAAAAGCCCCCATTGCCGGAGACTCCCCCTTGGATTTACAGGAGTCAGGGGCAGAGGAGGGAGGGGGAGAGGAGGGAGGGACAGGGGGAGGGGCAGAGGAGGGGAGGGAGAAGAGGAGGGAGGGGCAGAGGAGGGAGGGGGAGAGGAGGGAGGGGGCAGAGAGGGAGGGGGAGAGGAGGGAGGGGGAGAGGAGAGGGGGAGAGGGAGAAGGAGGGAGAGAAAGGAGGGAGGGAGAGGAGGGAGGGGAGAGAGGGAGGGGCAGAGGAGGGAGGGGCAGAGGAGTGAGGGGCAGAGAGGAGGGGAGAGGGAGAAGAGGATGAGGGGCAGGGAGGAGGGGGAGAGGAGTGAGGGGCAGAGGGAGGGAGGGCAGAGAGGGAGGGGGAGAGGAGTGAGGGGCGAGAGGGAGGGGGAGAGGAGTGAGAGGGGCAGAGGGAGGGAGGGGGAGAGGAGTGAAGGGGCAGAGGAGGAAGGGGGAGAGGAGTGGAGGGGAGAGAGGGAGGAGGGGGGAGAGTGAGTGAGGGGCAGAGGAGGAGGGGGATGAGAGGAGGGAGGGACAGGGAGGGCAGAGGGAGGGAGGGGGAGAGGGAGGGAGGGGGAGAAGGTGAGAGGGAGGGGCAGAGGGAGGGAGGGGGAGAGGAGTGAGGGGCAGAGGAGGGAGGGGGAGAGGAAGGGTGAGGGGCAGTGAGCAGAGGGGGGGAGAGGGAAGGGGCAGGAGGAGGAGAGTGCAGCCTCCCGGGTAATACTCACATTCACATTGCGCAGCTTGGTGTAAGGGACAAACACAGTGAGGGGTCCGAATTTCCTTACAGTCAGGGAACAGCCCTCCTCTGTATCATCATAAAGTAACATTGTATCAAAAGCTTGCACTCTATTATCATTTATTATTGTAACTGACCCAGCCCATCACTGCCTGTACCCCCAACATTACCCCTAATATATAGTGATACCCAGAGTTCCCTGTATAACTCCCTGCAGCCTTGTGCCTTTATATGGGGGGCACAGAACCCCTCAGTGACTGCTAATATCCTTATCATTTACAGTAGGGGGTACAGTATCCCTTATAATACATGAGTGATACTCAGAGTTCCCTGTATAACTCAGCCTGCAGCCTTGTGCCTTTATATGGGCACAGAACCCCTCAGTGACTGCTAATATCCTTATCATTTACAGTAGGGGGGAAAATCTATGGGAAAAAACTAGAACTGAATTTGGAGAAATGTTTTTTGTCCGTGAGTTTTGAGGTGATAAAGATGTGATTTCTTTTTCTCACTGAACTGAATCAGTCCCATTGTTCCATACAGACTGTTACTCACACTTACACTGACACTCACACTGACACTCACACTCACACTGTCTCTTTCCTTACCGAATATCCTCTGGGCTCCCGTCAGTTTCCAAGTGTGCGGAGATATTTTATTGAGCTTCGAAATCTGGTTTAATATGGTCCCATAGCATCTTGTCCCATCCCCGATCTCCCAGTGCTCACACACACAGCTATGGGGCAAAGCACAGAGTTAGGGTACAGAGAGCCCCCCAATTGTCTGTAACTGCTTATATATATATAGCACTCACCCCAAATCCCCCATTAACTGGCCTTCAGGCTGGGCCCCCTTAGCCCATAACAAGGTTACAGATATATAGAAACATTGGGGTAACAGTCACCCCGCTATAGTTCCAGGGGAACCCAGGGCACAAATAAGCACTCACCCCAAATCCCCCCCTAACTGGCCTTCAGGCTGGGCCCCCTTAGCCCATAACAAGGTTACAGATATATAGAACATTGGGGTAACAGTCACCCCGCTATAGTTCCAGGGGTACCCAGGGCACAAATTAAGCACTCACCCAAATCCCCCCTAACTGGCCTTCAGGCTGGGCCCCTTAGCCCATAACAAGGTTACAGATATATAGAAACATTGGGGTAACAGTCACCCCGCTATAGTTCCAGGGGTACCCAGGGCACAAGCACTCACCCCAAATCCCCCCTAACTGGCTTCAGGCTGGGCCCCCTTAGCCCATAACAAGGTTACAGATATATAGAAACATTGGGGTAACAGTCACCCCGCTATAGTTCCAGGGGTACCCAGGGCACAAATAAGCACTCAACCCAAATCCCCCCTAACTGGCCTTCAGGCTGGGCCCCCTTAAGCCCATAACAAGGTTTACAGATATCATAGAAACATTGGGGTAACAGTCACCCCGCTATAGTTCCAGGGGTACCCAGGGCACAAATAAGCACTCACCGCCAAATCCCCCCTAAACTGGCCTTCAGGCTGGCCCCCCTTAGCCATAACAAGGTTACAGATATATAGAAACATTGGGGTAACAGTCACCCCGCTATAGTTCCAGGGGTACCCAGGGCACAAATACAGCTCGAACCCAAATCCCCCCTAACTGGCCTTCAGGCTGGCCCCCTTAGCCATAACAAGGTTAACAGATATATAGAAACATTGGGGTAACAGTCACCCCGCTATGTTCCAGGGGTACCCAGGGCACAAATAAGCACCACCCAAATCCCCCCTAACTGGCCTTCAGGCCTGGCCCCTTAGCCCATAACAAGGTTACAGATATTATAAGAAACATTGGGGTAACAGTCACCGCGCTATAGTTCACAGGGGTACCCAGGGCAACAAATAAGCACTCACTCCCAAATCCCCCCTAACTGGCCTTCAGGCTGGGCCCCCTTAGCCCATAACAAGGTAACGATATATAGAAACATTGGGGTAACAGTCACCCCGCTATAGTTCCAGGGGTACCGCAGGCACAAATAAGCACCCCAAATCCCCCCAACTAATGGCCTTCAGGCTGGGCCCCTTAGCCCATAACAAGGTTACAGATTACACATTGGGGTAACAGTCCCCCCGCTATAGTGCCCCCAATGCCCGGGCGGAGTTACTCACGTTGGGGTTCCGGCCGCACTGGGCTGGCATTGGGCGGCTACTATACATGGGTGCAGGGTGGCAGGCCCCGTGGGCGTAACAGTCGCTGGAGCCCCTTCGCTGGATCATTCCGGGTTTACAGGCACAATAGGACTGGAAGGAAAGAGGGGGTATCACAGAGTGCGGCACACACGGGGCGCCTCAATGTGCCCCAGTGTTTTTCGCCATCATTTTACAGGAACGCTGAGGGGCGACTGTTCCATGGGAATAACTGCCCCCGGGTACCAGGGACCCCAGCATTTGACTAAATCAATTGCCCCTTTGGCATTAGGTTTATGGGGGAGAGAAGGTGCACAGTGTGCCAGGCAGGAGGGTAAATAGTTTGCACCATTAGAGGGTCCTGGCATCCCAGTCCGACACTATTTGGGGGGTTCTATGGGTTTCTGCCCGGATTCTCAGGTTTGTATCCCCCCCACGCCAGACGCACGTTACCCTTCTACATATTGAGGGGTGCAGACATACCTTTCCGGGGGTCCGGTAGATACATTTGGTAGAGTTTTCGGGGCAGCGCCCATAATTCACTGAGCAGGGATTGACAGGGGAGCAGATCTTGCCGTCCCAAATAACCCTCCTTACAGGCGGCAGGTGTATTTGCGGGTCCCTCGGGGGTACAGGTGGCATGTGCGGGAGCAGGGTGACGTTTTTGCAGGGGTTCTGGGCTGAGGGAGGAAAGGGGGGTCACTGGAGAAATAAAAGCCCCCATTGCCGAGACTCCCCGTTGGATTTTACAGGAGTCAGGGCAGAGAGGGAGGGGGAGAGGAGGGAGGGACAGGGGAGGGGCAGAGGAGGGAGGGGGAGAGGAGGGAGGGGGTAGAGGAGGGAGGGGGAGAGGAGGGAGGAAAGAGAGAGATACTATTCAGCTCCATCACTGCCCCCCCAGTAACTATTAGCTCCATCCTGCCCCCCCAGTAACTATTAGCTCCATCCTGCCCCCCCAGTACTATTAGCTCATCCTGCCCCCAGTAACTATTAGCTCCATCCTGGCCCGACCCAGTAACATTAGCTCCATCCTGCCCCCTCACAGTAACTATTAGCCTCCATCCTGCCCCCCAGAATATTGGCTCCAATCATGCCCCCCAGTAACTATTAGCTCATCCTGCCCCCCCCCCGCAGTAACTATTGCTCCAGCTGCCCCCCCCCAGTAACTATTAGCTCCAATCGCTGCCCACCCCCATAACTATTAGCTCCATCCCTGCCCCTGCAGTAACAATTGGCTCCATCCCTGGCCCCCAGTAACTATCTAGCTTCATCCTGGCCCCCCCCCCAGTAAACTATTAGCTCATGCTGCCCCCCCAGTAACTATGGCTTCCAATCCTGCCCCCCGCAGTAACTATTAAGCTTCATCCTGCCCCCCCAGTAATTCTATTAGCTCCATCCTGCCCCCCCAGTAACCTAATTAGCTCATCCTGCCCCCCAGTAACTATTAGCTGCATCCTGCCCCCAGTAACTATTGCTCCATCCCTGCCCCCCCAGTAACTATTAGCTTCATCCTGCCCCCCCCCAGTAACTATTGCTCCTAATCCTCGCCCCCCAGTAACTATTAGCCTCCCATCCTGCGCCCCCAGTAACTCATTAGCTGCCATCCTGCCCCCCCCAGTAACTATTAGCTTCATCCCTGCCCCCCGCCCGTAAACTATTCAGCTCCATCCTGCCCCCCCAGTGAACTAACTTAGCTCCATCCTGCCCCCCCAGTAACTATTAGCTTCAATCCTGCCGCCCCACAGTAACTATTAGCTCCATCCTGCCCCCAGTAACTATTAGCTCCATCCGCCCCCCCAGTAGATATTAGCTGCCATCCTGCCCCCCCCAGTAACTATTTAGCTCCTCCTGCCCCCAGTAACTATTAGCTCCATCCTGCCCCCCCCAGTAACTATTGCTTCATCCTGACCCCCCCCATAACTATTAGCTCCATCCTGCCCCCCCAAGTAAACATTAGCTTCCATCCCTGCCCCCCCAATAACTATACGCTCCATCCTGCCCCGCCAGTAAAACTATTAGCTCCATCCTGCCCCCGTAACTATTAGCTCCATCCGCCCCCCCCCCAGTAACTATAGCTCCATCCACTGCCGCCCCCAGTAACTATAGCTCCATCTCTGCCCGCCCCAGTAACTATTAGCTCCATCCTGCCCCCCAGAACCTATTAGCTCCATCCTCCCACCAGTAATATTAGCTCCATCTGCCCCCTACAGTAACTATTACTCCATCCTGCCCCCCAAGTACTATACTCCATCCTGCCCCCCAGTAACTATTAGCTCCATACCATGCCCCCCAGTACTATTGGGCTCCATCCCCTGCCCCCAGTAACTATTGGCTTCATCCTGCCCCCCCAGTAATATATAGCTCCATCCTGCCCCCTCCCCAGTAACTATTAGCTCCATCCTGCCCCAGTAACTATTAGAATCCATCCTGCCACAGTAACTATTAGCTCATCCTGCCCCCCAGTAACTATTAGCTCCATCCTGCCCCCCAGTACTATTAGGCTCCATCCCTGCCCCCCAGTAACTATTAGCTCCATCCTGCCCCCAGTAACTATTAGGCTTCATCCTGCCCCCCAGTAACTTTAGCTCCATCCTGCCCCCCCAGTAACTATTAGCTGCCATCCTGCCCCCCCCCCGTAACTATTGCTTCATCCTGCCGCCCAGTAACTATATAGCTTCATCCTGCCCCCCAGTAACCTATTAGCTCCATCCTCCCTCCCATAATAATTGGCTTCATCCCTGCCGCCCCAGTAACTATAGCTCCATCCTGCCCCAGTTAACTAATTAGCTTCCATCCTGCCCCCCCCAGTAACTATTAGCTCCATCCTGCCCCCCCAGTAACTATTTAGCTCCATCCTGCCCCCCAGTAACTCATTAGCTCCATCCTGCCCCCCCAGTAACTATTAGCTCCTCCTGGCCCCCAGTAACTATTAGCTTCCATCCTGCCCCCCAGTAAACATTACCTCCATCCTGCCGCCCCAAGTAACTATTAGCTCCATCCTGCCCCCATAACTATTGCTCATCCTGCCCCCCAAGTAACTATTAGCTCCATCCTGGCCCCCCCAGTAACCTATAGCTTCATCCTGGCCCCAAGTAACATATTGGCTTCATCCTGCCCGCCCCAGTAACTATTAGCTCCATCCTGCCCCCCCAGTAACTATTGGCTTCATCCTGCCCCCGCCAGTAACTATTAAGCTCCATCCTGCCCCGCCCAGTAAACATATTGGCTTTCATCCTGCCCCCCCAGTAATATTGAGCTCCACCCTGCCCCAGTAACTATTAGCTCCATCCTGCCCCCAGTAACTATTAGCTCCATCCTTCCCCCCAGTAAATATTAGCTCCATCCTGCCCCCAGTAACTATTGCTTCCATCCTGCCCCCCCGTCTCCCCATAAACTAACTAATTAGCTCCATCCTGCCCCCCCCCAGTAAACTATAGCTCCATCCTGCCCCCCCCCCAAGTAAACTATTAGCTCCATCCTCCCCGACCCCAGTAACCTATTAGCTTCCATCTGCCCCCCAGTAACTAATTGGCTCCATTCTGCCCCCCCCCAGTAACTATTAGCTCCATCCTGCCCCCCCCAGTAACTATTACCTCCATCCTGCCACCCCCCAGTAACTATTAGCCTCCATCCTGCCCCCAGTAAACTATTGGCTTCATCCTGCCCACCAGTAACTAATAGCTCCTCCTGCCCCCCAGTAACTATACCTCCCAAGTCCTGCCCCCCCAGTAAATTTAACTCCATCCTGCCCCCCAGTAACTATTGGCTTCATCCTGCCCCCCCCATAACTATTAGCATCCATCCGCCCCCACCAGTAACTATTGGCTTCATCTGCCCCCCCAGTAACTATTTAGCTCCATCCTGCCCCCCAGTAACTATTAGCTCATCCTGCCCCCCCTCAGTAACTATAGCTCCATCATGCCCCCTAGTAACTATTAGCTCCACCTGCCCCCCCAGTAACTATTAGCTCCATCCTGCCCCCCAGTAACTTTAGCTCATCCTGCCCCCCAGTAACTATTTGGCTTCAATCCTGCCCCCCCCCCCAGTAACCTTAGCTCCATCCGCCCCCCCCAGTAACTTTACTCCATTGCCCCCCTCAGTATCAACTATTAGCTCCAATCTCTCCCCCCCAAGTAACTATTGGTCCATCCTCCCCCCAGTAAACTATTAGCTCCATCCTGCCCCCCCAGTAACTATTACTCCATCCTGCCCCCCACCCCCCAGTAACTATTTAGGTCCATCCTGCCCCCCCCCAGAACTATTAGCTCCATCCTGCCCCCCCCCAGTAACTATTAAGCTCCATCCTGCCCCAGTTAAACTATTAGCTCCATCCTGCCCCCCCCAGTAACTATAGCTCCATCCTGCCCCCCCAGTAACTTAGCTCCATCCTGCCCCCCCCCAGTAACTATTCGCTCCATCCTGCCCCCCCATAAACTATTAGCTTCATCCTGCCCCCCCAGTAACTATTAGCTCCATTCCTGACCCCCCAGTAACTATTAGCTCCATCCTGCCCCCCCAACTATTAGCTCCATCCTGCACCCCCAGTAACTATTACTCCATCCTGCTCCCCCCCCAAGTAACTATTAGCTTTATCCTGCCCACCCAAGTAACTATAGCTCATCCTGCCCCCCCAGTAACTAATTAGCTCCATCCTGCCCCCCCAGTAACTATCTAGCTCCATCCTGCCCCCCCAGTAACCTATTAGCTCCATCCGCCCCCCAGTAAACATATTAGCTCCTATCCTGCCCCCCCAGTAACTATTAGCTTCCATCCTGCCCCCCCAGTAACTATTATCTCCATCCTGCCCCCCCAGTAACTATTAGCTCCATCTGCCCCCCCAGTAACTATAGCTCCATCCTGCCCCCCCACAGTAACTATTTGCTCATCCTTGCCCCCATAACTTTGGCTTCCATCCTGCCCCCCCAGTAACTAATTAGCTCCATCCCTGCCCCCCCAGTAACTATAGCTCCATCCTGCCCCCAAGTAACTATTACTCCAATCCTGCCCTCCCCCATGTAACTATTACTCCATCCCTCCCCCCAGTAACTATTTGGCTTCATCCTCCCCAGTAACTATTAGCTCCATCCTGCCCCCCAGTAAACTATTGACTCCAATCCTGCCCGCCATGACCATAACTATTAGCTCCATCCTGCCCCCCCAGTAAATTATAGCTCCAATCCTGCCCCCCCAGTAACTCTAGCTCCATCCTCCCCCCCCCCCAGTAACTATTAGCTCCATCCGCCCCAGTAACATTAGCTCCATCCTGCCCCCCAGTAACATTACCCCTCCTGCCCCCAGTAACTAATTAGCTCCATCCTGCCCCCAGTAAACTTTGGCTTCATCCTGCCCCCATAACTATTAGCTAACAGTCCGCCCCCCCAGTAACTATTAGCTCCATCCTGCCCCTCCACAGTAACTATTGGCTTCATCCCTGCCCCCCCAGTTAACTATTAGCTCCATCCCATGCCCCCCCCAGTAACTATGCTCATCCCTGCCCCCCAGTAACTATTAGCTCCATCCTCCCCCCAGTAACTATTTAGCTCCATCCTGCCCCCAGTAACTAAGCTCACCTGCCCCCCCCAGTAACTAATTTAGCTCCATCCTGCCCCTCCAGTACTATTGCCTTCATCCTGCCCCCACAGTAAACTATTAGCTCCATCCCTCCCCCCCCCCCAGTAACTATTAGCTCTCATCCTGCCCCCCCATAACTATAAGCTCCATCTGACCCCCCCCACAGTAACTTAGCTCCATCACTGCCCCCAGTAACAATTGCTCCATTCTGCGCCAGTAACTATTAGCTCCATCCTGCCCCCCAGTAACTATTACCTCCATCCTGCCCCCCAGTAACTATTAGCTCCATCCTGCCCCCCAGTAACTTATTGCTTCATCCTGCCCCCCAGTAACTATAGCTCCATCCTGCCCCCCCCAGTAACTATTGGCTTCATCCTGCCCCCAGTAACTAATTAGCTCCATCCTGCCCCAGTAACTATGGCTTCAATCGCCCCCGTAACTATTGCCCCAATCCTGCCCCCAGTAACTATAGCTCCATCCTGCCCCCCCTTCAGTAACTATTAGCTCCAATCCTGCCCCCCAGTAAATATTAGCTCCATCCTGCCCCCCCAGTAAACTATTAGCTCCACCTGCCCCATAACTATTAGCTCCATCCTGCCCCCAGTAACTATTGCTTCATCCTGCCCCCCCCCAGTAAACTATAGCTCCATCCTGCCCCCCCCCAGTAAACTATTAGCTCCATCCTTGCCCCCCAGTAACTATTAGCTCCATCCTGCCCCCCAGTATACATTAGCTCCATCCTGCCCACCCCAGTACTATTAGCTCCATCTGCCCCCCATAAACTATTGGCCTCATCCGCCCCCCCCAGTAACCTATTAGCTCCATCCTGCCCCCCCAAAGTAACTATGGCTCCATCCTGCCCCCCCAGTAACTTTAGCTCCCATCCTGCCGCCCCCAGTAACTATTAGCTCCAATCCTGCCCCCATAACTATTACCTCCACCTGCCCCCCAGTAACTATTAGCTCCATCCTGCCCCCCAGTAACTATTGGCTTCAATCCTGCCCGCCCCAGTACTATTAGCTCCATCCTGCCCCCCAGTAACTAATTAGCTCCATCCTGCCTCCCCAGTAACTATTGCTTCATCCTGCCCCCCAGTAACTATTAGCTCCATCCTGCCCCTCCCAGTAACATGCTTCAATCCTGCCCCCCCAGTAACATATTAGCTCCGCAATCATCCTGCCCCCCAGTTAACTATTAGCTCCATCCTGCCCACCCAAGTAACTATTCAGCTCATCCTGCCCCCTCAGTAACTATTATCCATCTGCCCCCCCAGTAACTATTGGCTTTCACCTGCCCAGTAACTATTAGCTCCCATCCCTGCCCCCCCGCCAGTAACTATTAGCTCCATCCTGCCCCCCCCAGTAACTATTAGCTCCATCCTGCCCCCCCCAGTAACTATTAGCTCCATCACTGCCCCCCCAGTAACAATTGCTCATTTCTGCCCCCCGTAAACTATTAGCTCCATTCTGCCCCCACGTAACTATTACTCCATCCTGCCCCCCCCAGTAAACTATTAGCCCATCTGCCCACCCGTAACTATAACCCTCCATCCTGCCCCCCAGTAACTATTAGCCTCCACCTGCCCCTCCAGTACTATTGGCTTCAATCCTGCCCCCCCAGTAACTATTAGCTCCATCCTGCCCCCCCCCAGTAACTATTGGCTTCAATCCTGCCCCCCCAGTAACTATAGCTCCATCCTGCCCCCCCAGTAACTATTGGCTTCATCCTGCCCCCCCAGTAACTATTAGCTCCATCCTGCCCCCCCATAACTATTGAGCTCCATCCTGCCCCACCCAGTAACTATTAGCTCCATCCTGGGCCCCCCAGTAAAACTATTAGCTCCATCCCTGCCCCCCATACTATTAGCTCCAAATCCTGCCCCCCAGTAACTATTAGCTCCATCCTGCCCCCAGTAAACTATTAGCTCATCCTGCCCCCCCCCAGTAACTAAGCTCCATCCTGCCCCCCCCAGAACTATTAGCTCCATCCTGGCCCCCCCAGTAAACTATTAGCTCCATCCCTGCCCCCCCAGTAACTATTAGCTCCATCCTGCCCCTCAGTACTAATAGCCCATCCTGCCCCCCAGTACCTATTGGCTCCATCCCTGCCCCGCCATCCAGTAACTATTAGCTCCATCCGCCCCCAGTAACTATAGCTCCATCCTGCCCCCCCAGTAACTATTGGCTTCATTCCTGCCCCCCAGTACTAGTAGCTCATTCTGCCCCCGCGCAGTAACTATTGCTCCATCCCTGCCCCCCCCAGTAAACTATTAGCTCCCAATCCTGCCCCCAGCTAACTATTAGCTCCATCCTGCCCCCCCCAGTACAATCTATTAGCTCCCATCCTGCCCCTCCAGTAACTATGGCTTCATCCTGCCCCCAGTAACTAATTAGCTCCACATCCTGCCCCCCCCAGTAACATTGGCTCCATCTGCCCCCAGTAACTATTAGCTCCCATCCTGCCCCCCCCAGGAATGGAGCCACCCCCAGTAACTATACTCAATCCTGCCCCCCCAGTAACTATTAGTCCATCCTGCCCCCAGTAACTATTAGCTCCAATCCTGCCCCCCCAGTAACTATTGGCTCATCCTGCCCCCCCAGTAACTATTAGCTCCATCCTGCCCCCCATAACTATTGGCTCCATCCTGCCACCCCAGTAACTTACTTCCATGCCTACTGCCCCCCCAGTAACTATTAGCTCCCATCCTGCCCCCCCAGTAAACTATTACCTCCATCCTGCCCCCAGTAACTATTAGCTCCATCCTGCCCCCCCAGTAACTATTGGCTTCTCTGCCCCCCAGTACTAATTAGCCTCCATCCTGCCCCCCCAGTACACTATTTAGCTGCCATCCTGCCCCCCCAGTAACTATTGGCTTCATCCTGCCCACCCCATTTAACTATTAGCCTCCATCCTCCCCCCCCGTAAACTATTGCTTCATCTGCCCCCAGTAACTATTAGCTCCATCCTGCCCCCCAGTAACTATTAGCTCCATCCTGCCCCCCCAGTAACTATTAGCTCCATCCTGCCCCCCCAGTAACTATTAGCTCCATCCGCCCCCATCAGTAACATTAGCTCCATCCTGCCCCTCCCCCAGTAACTATTAGCTCCATCCTGCCCACCCCCCAGTAACTATTAGCTCCATCCTGCCCCCCCCCCAGTAACTATTAGCTCCATCCTGCCCCCCAGTAACAATTGGCCCATTCTGCCCCCCAGTAACTATTAGCTCCATTCTGCCACCCCCAGTAACTATTAGCTCCATCCTGCCCCCCCCCAGTAACTATTAGCTCCATCCTGCCCCCCCCAGTAACTATTACCTCCATCCGCCCCCCCAGTAACTATTAGCTCCATCCTGCCCCCCCAGTAACTATTGGCTTCATCCTGCCCCCCAGTAACTATTAGCTCCATCCTGCCCCCCAGTAACTATTGGCTTCATCCTGCCCCCCCAGTAACTATTAGCTCCATCCTGCCCCCCAGTAACTATTGGCTTCATCCTGCCCACCCCAGTAACTATTAGCTCCATCCTGCCCCCCCCAGTAACTATTAGCTCCATCCTGCCCCCCCTCAGTAACTATTAGCTCCATCCTGCGCCCCAGTAACTATTAGCTCCATCCTGCCCCCCAGTAACTATTAGCTCCATCCTGCCCCCCAGTAACTATTAGCTCCATCCTGCCCCCCCAGTAACTATTGGCTTCATCCGCCCCCCCCCCAGTAACTATTAGCTCCATCCTGCCCCCCAGTAACTATTAGCTCCATCCTGCCCCCCCAGTAACTATTAGCTCCATCCTGCCCCCCAGTAACTATTAGCTCCATCCTGCCCGCCTCAGTAACTATTAGCTCCATCCTGCCCCCCAGTAACTATTGGCTCCATCCTGCCCCAGTAACTATTAGCTCCATCCTGCCCCCCCAGTAACTATTAGCTCCATCCTGCCCCCCCAGTAACTATTGGCTTCATCCTGCCCCCCCAGAACTAGTAGCTTCATTCTGCCCCCCAGTAACTATTAGCTCCATCCTGCCCCCACCCCAGTAACTATTAGCTCCATCCTGCCCCCCAGTAACTATTAGCTCCATCCTGCCCCCCCCAGTAACTATTAGCTCCATCCTGCCCCCAGTAACTATTGGCTTCATCCTGCCCCCAGTAACTATTAGCTCCATCCTGCCCCCCCCAGTAACTATTAGCTCCATCCTGCCCCCCACCAGTAACTATTGGCTTCATCCTGCCCCCCAGTAACTATTAGCTCCATCCTGCCCCCTCCCCAGTTAACCTATTGGCTTCATCCTGCCCCGCCCCAGTAACTAGTAGCTTCATTCTGAACCCCCCAGTAACTATTAGCTCCATCCTGCCCCCCAGTAACTATTAGCTCCATCCTGCCCCCCTCCAGTAACTATTAGCTCCATCCTGCCCCCCCAGCCAGTAACTATTAGCTCCATCCTGCCCCCCCAGTAACTATTGGCTCATCCTTGCCCCCCCAGTAACTATTAGCTCCATCCTGCCCCCCCAGTAACTATTAGCTCCATCCTGCCCCCCCAGTAACTATTGCTTCATCCTGCCCCAGTAACTATTAGCTCCATCCTGCCCCCCAGTAACTATTAGCTCCATCCTGCCCCCCCAGTAACTATTAGCTCCATCCTGCCCCCCCAGTAACTATTAGCTTCATCCTGCCCCCCAGTAACTATTAGCTCCATCCTGCCCCCCCCAGAGACTATTAGCTCCATCCTGCCCCCAGTAACTATTAGCTCCATCCTGCCCCCCGCAGTAACTATTAGCTCCATCCTGCCCCCCCAGTAACTATTGGCTTCATCCTGCCCCCCCAGTAACTATTGGCTTCATCCTGCCCCCTAACTATTGGCTTCATCCTGCCCCCCCAGTAACTATTAGCTCCATCCTGCCCCAGTAACTATTAGCTTCATCCTGCCCCCCCAGTAACTATTAGCTCCATCCTGCCCCCCCAGTAACTATTAGCTCCATCCTGCCCCGCCCCAGTAACTATTAGCTCCATCCTGCCCCCCCAGTAACTATTAGCTCCATCCTGCCCCCCCGTAACTATTAGCTCCATCCTGCCCCCCCAGTAACTATTAGCTCCATCCTGCCCCCCCAGTAACTATTAGCGCCATCCTGCCCCCCATGTAACTATTAGCTCCATCCTCCCCCCAGTAACTATTAGCTCCATCCTCCCCCCCAGTAACTATTAGCTCCATCCTGCCCCCCTCAGTAACTATTAGCTCCATCCTGCCCCCCAGTAACTATTAGCTCCATCGCTGCCCCCCCAGTAACTATTAGCTCCATCCTGCCCCCCCCCCAGTAACTATTAGCTCCATCCTGCCCCCCCAGTAACTATTAGCTCCATCCTGCCCCCCAGTAACTATTAGCTCCATCCTGCCCGCCAGTAACTATTAGCTCCATCCTTGCCCCCAGTAACTATTAGCTCCATCCTGCCCCCCAGTAACTATTAGCTCCATCCTGCCCCCAGTAACTATTGGCTTCATCCTGCCCCCCAGTAACTATTAGCTCCATCCTGCCCCCCCCAGTAACTATTAGCTCCATCCTGCCCCCCCAGTAACTATTGGCTCCATCCTGCCCCCCCAGTAACTATTAGCTCCATCCTGGCCCCCCCAGTAACTATTAGCTCCATCCTGCCCCCCCCCAGTAATTATTAGCTCCATCCTGCCCCCCCAGTAACTATTAGCTCCATCCTGCGCCCCCAGTAACTATTGGCTTCATCCTGCCCCCAGTAACTATTAGCTCCATCCTGCCCCCCCTAGTAACTATTAGCTCCATCCTGCCCCCCCAGTAACTATTAGCTCCATCCTGCCCCCCCAGTAACTATTAGCTCCATCCTGCCCCCCCCAGTAATTATTAGCTCCATCCTGCCCCCCCCGCAGTAACTATTAGCTCCATCCTGCCCCCAGTAACTATTAGCTCCATCCTGCCCCCCAGTAACTATTAGCTCCATCCTGCCCCCCCAGTAACTATTAGCTCGCATCCTGCCCCCAGTAACTATAGCTCCATCCTGCCCCCAGTAACTATTAGCTCCATCCTGCCCCCCAGTAACTATTAGCTCCATCCTGCCCCCCCAGTAACTATTAGCTCCATCCTGCCCCCCCAGTAACTATTAGCTCCATCCTGCCCCCCCAGTAACTATTAGCTCCATCCTGCCCCCCCAGTAACTATTGGCTTCATCCTGCCCCCCCAGTAACTATTAGCTCCATCCTGCCTTAAATTGCCTTTTATGAGGAGGTGAGCTGGAACCTGGATGCTGGAATGGCAGTGGATGGGATCTACTTGGACTAATTGATCTATCCCAATGAATATGGCTACTTACTTTACATATACAAGTCCCATTGCCCCCTATACCATCCTGGCACGTGCCATGGCCGCCACATGGTTTCTTCCCTCCTGGGCACTCTGTCGGGGCATTAATGAAAGTCAATATTAGAATTCCCATAATATAAAGGGGTGATTAGTGCAATAGATCCAGGGAGGGAGGGAGGGGAGGGGAGGGAGGGGAGGGAGGGAGGGGAGGGGAGGGGAGGGAGGGAGGGAGGGAGGGAGGGAGGGGAGGGGAGGGAGGGAGGGAGGGAGGGGAGGGGAGGGGAGGGGAGGAAGGGAGGGAGTGAGGGAGTGAGTGAGGGAGGGAGGGAGGGAGGGGAGGGGAGAAAGGGGAGGGGGTGAGTGGGGGAGGAATAAGAGGGAGGGAGGGGAGAAAGGGGAGGGGGTGAGTGGGGGAGGAATAAGAGGGAGGGAGGGGAGAAAGGGGAGGGGAGGGAGGGAGGGGAGGGGAGGGGGAGGGGAGGGGAGGGGAGGGAGGGAGGGAGGGAGGGGAGGGGAGGGAGGGAGGGGAGGGGAGGGAGGGAGGGAGGGAGGGAGGGAGGGGAGGGGAGGGGGAGGGAGGGAGGGAGGGAGGGAGGGAGGGAGGGAGGGAGGGAGGGAGGGAGGGAGGGGAGGGAGGGAGGGAGGGAGGGAGGGAGGGAGGGAGGGAGGAGGGGGGGGGAAGGGAGGGAGGGGAGGGGAGGGGAGGGGAGGGGAGGAAGGGAGGGAGGGGAGTGAGGGAGTGAGTGAGGGAGGGAGGGAGGGAGGGAGGGGAGGGGAGAAAGGGGAGGGGTGAGTGGGGGAGGAATAAGAGGGAGGGAGGGGAGTGAGTAAGAACAGGGCAAGAATGAAGAAAAAAAATTCTCAAGAGGCAGGGCAAGTTCTCTCGGGGCAGGGCAAGTTCTCTCGGGGCAGAGCAAGTTCTCTCGGGGCAGAGCAAGTTCTCTCAGGGCAGGGCAAGTTCTCTCGGGGCAGGGCAAGTTCTCTTGGGGCAGAGCAAGTTCTCTCGGGGCAGAGCAAGTTCTCTCGGGGCAGAGCAAGTTCTCTCGGGGCAGAGCAAGTTCTCTCGGGGCAGGCAAGTTCTCTCGGCAGGGTAAGTTCTCCTCGGGCAGGGCAAGTTCTCTCGGGCAGGCAAGTTCTTCTCGGGGCAGAGCAAGTTCTCTCGGGGCAGGCAAGTTCTCTCGGGGCAGGGGGCAAGTTCTCTCGGGGCAGGGCAAGTTCTCTCGGGGCAGAGCAAGTTCTCTCGGGGCAGGGCAAGTTCTCTCGGGGCAGGGCAAGTTCTCTCGGGGCAGGGCAAGTTCTCTCGGGGCAGGGCAAGTTCTCTCGGGGCAGGGCAAGTTCTCTTGGGGCAGGGCAAGTTCTCTCGGGGCAGGGCTAGTTCTGTCACACACATAACCCACCAGCAGGGGGCAGAGTAAGGAGGTAAAATGTATTTTGTAAATAGTAAAAGGGCAATGGGGGAACCAATGTGGGGGGGCCACCTAGTGAATTCAGTAGTTTTTTCCCTCATGTTCAGGGCAGGGTGGGGGGGGGCTAGAGAAGAGCGAGGCCACAAGAGTTGGGGGACAGAGTGAAGTTGGGGTGACAGCAAAGGCCTACAGCATGGGCCCACATACCCCCTCTTCTCTAGCTCTGTATCCCCCTGTATCCCAGTGACTTACCTGTGCAGGTGGTTCCCCAGAATCCTTTGCAGCACGCTGGCGTCACGGCAACAGTCTGGCAGGTATGGCTGCAGCCCTGGAGCGAGAGCGTTAGGCCCCCCATATCCACCGTGTAACTGCCGCAATAGGAACATGGAATTATCCATTAGGTCTTGGGGTTCTGTACTAGCCCAGGGCCCCCCATGGCCCATTAGCTGGGGAGATCTGTGCCCCCAGTAGCCCCCCATATTCTGCTGATTCCCAATACATACTCTGGGCTTCTGGGAATGCAGTTAGGGGCCCATTCAGCCATGATGATGTCAATGACTATTCTTGTTCAAAAACTTGGGGCCCCCGTGTCGTATGGCCCTGCTTATCTTGGGGCCCCCGTGTCGTATGGTCCTGCTTATCTTGGGGCCCCCATGTCTTATGGCCCTGCTTATCTTGGGGCCCCCATGTCTTATGGTCCTGCTTATCTTGGGGCCCCCATGTCTTATGGCCCTGCTTATCTTGGGGCCCCCATGTTTTATGGTCCTGCTTATCTTGGGGCCCCCATGTCTTATGGCCCTGCTTATCTTGGGGCCCCCATGTCTTATGGTCCTGCTTATCTTGGGGCCCCCATGTCTTATGGCCCTGCTTATCTTGGGGCCCCTGTGTCGTATGGCCCTGCTTATCTTGGGGCCCCCGTGTCGTATGGCCCTGCTTATCTTGGGGCCCCCATGTCTTATGGTCCTGCTTATCTTGGGGCCCCCGTGTCGTATGGCCCTGCTTATCTTGGGGCCCCCGTGTCTTATGGCCCTGCTTATCTTGGGGCCCCTGTGTCTTATGGTCCTGCTTATCTTGGGGCCCCCGTGTCGTATGGTCCTGCTTATCTTGGGGCCCCTGTGTCTTATGGTCCTGCTTATCTTGGGGCCCCCATGTCGTATGGCCCTGCTTATCTTGGGGCCCCGTGTCGTATGGCCCTGCTTATCTTGGGGCCCCCGTGTCTTATGGTCCTGCTTATCTTGGGGCCCTCATGTCTTATGGCCCTGCTTATCTTGGGGCCCCTGTGTCGTATGGCCCTGCTTATCTTGGGGCCCCCGTGTCGTATGGCCCTGCTTATCTTGGGGCCCCCATGTCTTATGGTCCTGCTTATCTTGGGGCCCCCATGTCTTATGGCCCTGCTTATCTTGGGGCCCCCGTGTCTTCTGGTCCTGCTTATCTTGGGGCCCCCATGTCTTATGGCCCTGCTTATCTTGGGGCTCCTGTGTCTTATGGTCCTGCTTATCTTGGGGCCCCCGTGTCGTATGGCCCTGCTTATCTTGGGGCCCCCATGTCGTATGGTCCTGCTTATCTTGGGGCCCCCATGTCGTATGGTCCTGCTTATCTTGGGGCCCCCATGTCGTATGGTCCTGCTTATCTTGGGGCCCCCATGTCGTATGGCCCTGCTTATCTTGGGGCCCCCATGTCGTATGGTCCTGCTTATCTTGGGGCCCCCATGTCGTATGGTCCTGCTTATCTTGGGGCCCCCATGTCTTATGGCCCTGCTTATCTTGGGGCCCCTGTGTCTTCTGGCCCTGCTTATCTTGGGGCCCCTGTGTCTTATGGCCCTGCTTATCTTGGGGCCCCCATGTCGTATGGCCCTGCTTATCTTGGGGCCCCTGTGTCTTCTGGCCCTGCTTATCTTGGGGCCCCTGTGTCTTATGGTCCTGCTTATCTTGGGGCCCCCATGTCGTATGGCCCTGCTTATCTTGGGGCCCCGTGTCTTATGGCCCTGCTTATCTTGGGGCCCCCGTGTCTTCTGGCCCTGCTTATCTTGGGCCCCCTTGTCGTATGGCCCTGCTTATCTTGGGGCCCCGTGTCTTATGGCCCTGCTTATCTTGGGGCCCCCGTGTCTTATGGCCCTGCTTATCTTGGGGCCCCCATGTCGTATGGCCCTGCTTATCTTGGGGCCCCCATGTCTTATGGCCCTGCTTATCTTGGGGCCCCTGTGTCTTCTGGCCCTGCTTATCTTGGGGCCCCTGTGTCTTATGGCCCTGCTTATCTTGGGGCCCCCATGTCGTATGGCCCTGCTTATCTTGGGGCCCCCGTGTCTTCTGACCCTGCTTATCTTGGGCCCCCTTGTCGTATGGCCCTGCTTATCTTGGGCCCCCTTGTCGTATGGCCCTGCTTATCTTGGGGCCCCGTGTCTTATGGTCCTGCTTATCTTGGGGCCCCGTGTCGTATGGTCCTGCTTATCTTGGGGCCCCCATGTCTTATGGCCCTGCTTATCTTGGGGCCCCGTGTCGTATGGTCCTGCTTATCTTGGGGCCCCCATGTCGTATGGTCCTGCTTATCTTGGGGCCCCGTGTCTTATGGTCCTGCTTATCTTGGGGCCCCGTGTCGTATGGTCCTGCTTATCTTGGGGCCCCCATGTCGTATGGTCCTGCTTATCTTGGGGCCCCTGTGTCTTATGGCCCTGCTTATCTTGGGGCCCCCATGTCTTATGGCCCTGCTTATCTTGGGGCCCCTGTGTCTTATGGCCCTGCTTATCTTGGGGCCCCCTTGTCTTATGGCCCTGCTTATCTTGGGGCCCCCGTGTCTTATGGCCCTGCTTATCTTGGGGCCCCCATGTCGTATGGCCCTGCTTATCTTGGGGCCCCCATGTCTTATGGCCCTGCTTATCTTGGGGCCCCTGTGTCTTCTGGCCCTGCTTATCTTGGGGCCCCTGTGTCTTATGGCCCTGCTTATCTTGGGGCCCCCATGTCGTATGGCCCTGCTTATCTTGGGGCCCCCGTGTCTTCTGACCCTGCTTATCTTGGGCCCCCTTGTCGTATGGCCCTGCTTATCTTGGGCCCCCTTGTCGTATGGCCCTGCTTATCTTGGGGCCCCGTGTCTTATGGTCCTGCTTATCTTGGGGCCCCGTGTCGTATGGTCTTGCTTATCTTGGGGCCCCTGTGTCTTATGGCCCTGCTTATCTTGGGGCCCCCATGTCTTATGGCCCTGCTTATCTTGGGGCCCCTGTGTCTTATGGCCCTGCTTATCTTGGGGCCCCCTTGTCTTATGGCCCTGCTTATCTTGGGGCCCCCGTGTCTTATGGTCCTGCTTATCTTGGGGCCCCCATGTCGTATGGCCCTGCTTATCTTGGGGCCCCCGTGTCTTATGGCCCTGCTTATCTTGGGGCCCCTGTGTCTTATGGTCCTGCTTATCTTGGGGCCCCCATGTCGTATGGCCCTGCTTATCTTGGGGCCCCCTTGTCATATGGTCCTGCTTATCTTGGGGCCCCCGTGTCTTATGGCCCTGCTTATCTTGGGGCCCCTGTGTCTTATGGCCCTGCTTATCTTGGGGCCCCCTTGTCTTATGGCCCTGCTTATCTTGGGGCCCCCGTGTCTTATGGTCCTGCTTTTCTTGGGGCCCCCATGTCGTATGGCCCTGCTTATCTTGGGGCCCCATGTCGTATGGCCCTGCTTATCTTGGGGCCCCCATGTCGTATGGCCCTGCTTATCTTGGGGCCCCCGTGTCTTATGGTCCTGCTTATCTTGGGGCCCCCATGTCGTATGGCCCTGCTTATCTTGGGGCCCCCGTGTCTTATGGTCCTGCTTATCTTGGGGCCCCCATGTCGTATGGTCCTGCTTATCTTGGGGCCCCCGTGTCTTATGGCCCTGCTTATCTTGGGGCCCCCATGTCTTATGGTCCTGCTTATCTTGGGGCCCCCGTGTCTTATGGTCCTGCTTATCTTGGGGCCCCCGTGTCGTATGGCCCTGCTTATCTTGGGGCCCCCGTGTCTTATGGCCCTGCTTATCTTGGGCCCCCTTGTCATATGGTCCTGCTTATCTTGGGGCCCCCATGTCTTATGGCCCTGCTTATCTTGGGGCCCCCTTGTCTTATGGCCCTGCTTATCTTGGGGCCCAAGTGTCTTATGGTCCTGCTTATCTTGGGGCCCCCATGTCGTATGGCCCTGCTTATCTTGGGGCCCCCGTGTCTTATGGCCCTGCTTATCTTGGGGCCCCCTTGTCTTATGGCCCTGCTTATCTTGGGGCCCAAGTGTCTTATGGTCCTGCTTATCTTGGGGCCCCCATGTCTTATGGCCCTGCTTATCTTGGGGCCCCCTTGTCTTATGGCCCTGCTTATCTTGGGGCCCCCGTGTCTTATGGTCCTGCTTATCTTGGGGCCCAAGTGTCGTATGGTCCTGCTTATCTTGGGGCCCCCATGTCTTATGGCCCTGCTTATCTTGGGGCCCCCTTGTCTTATGGCCCTGCTTATCTTGGGGCCCAAGTGTCTTATGGTCCTGCTTATCTTGGGGCCCCCATGTCGTATGGCCCTGCTTATCTTGGGGGCCCTGTGTCTTATGGTCCTGCTTATCTTGGGGCCCCCATGTCGTATGGTCCTGCTTATCTTGGGGCCCCCTTGTCGTATGGCCCTGCTTATCTTGGGGCCCCCATGTCGTATGGTCCTGCTTATCTTGGGGCCCCCGTGTCTTATGGCCCTGCTTATCTTGGGGCCCCCATGTCTTATGGCCCTGCTTATCTTGGGGCCCCCATGTCTTATGGCCCTGCTTATCTTGGGGCCTATTTCATATTACCAAAAATCATTCATTTGTACACAAAATGCAACAAAACTGTAAAGGGATCTTCCTCTTATCCGGGTAAAGGTCAACTATTCCTTTGTGTTTACAAAACATCGCCCCCCCCCCCGCCCACAATGGGCCCCCATACCATCTGCCCAATCAGATTTCAGAATTCCATAGGCCACGGGCAAACACAACTCAGTGGCAAGTTGTGCCGGGAATAACAAACGTGGCAATGGGGCAAAGTCTGTAGAACTAAGTGCCTGTAGTAGTACTTACCCTGTGCCTGTTGTTGTAGTAGTAGTAGTAGTAATAATAGTAGTAGTGGCAGTAGTAGAAGAAGAAGTAGTAGTAGAATTAATAGAAGTAGTAGTAGTAGAAGTAGTAGTAGAATTAATAGAAGTAGTAGTAGTAGTAGAAGTATTAGTAGTAGAATTAGTAGAAGTAGTAGTAGTAGTAGTAGAAGTAGTAGTAGAAGTAGTAGTAGTAGTAGTCGTAGAATTAGTAGAAGTAGTAGTAGTATAAGTAGTAGTATAAGTAGTAGAAATAATAGCAGTAGGTACTTACGTGCAGCCTCGGGTGCCCATGCCGGAGGTGATCTTGGTGGAGCCCTTTGGGCAGAGCATTTTGGTCGATGCGGCGCAGGAAGTGCAGTACGACTCCACCTTCAGGACTGTTCTGTCATTGCAGAACTGCGATCTCTGCATCACAAGAACATTTCTGTTTAATAACCTGACGTGGGGTTTGCTTAGTAGCTAAGGTTGAAACAAGACTCATATCTCTAGATGTCCTAGATTTCCTAGTTGCTCTATGCTGCCCCCTGCTGTGTAAGTGACATTACCAAGCTGTACCCTTGGGCACCCTGTACCCCCCTGTCACTTACACAATGCTCCCACAGGGGCCAATCTGGAGCCCAGTACTGCCGGCTGGGCAACCTGTAACGCTGGCTAATGGCTGCCATTTTGGGCTCATCAGTGTGCTGGGGCTTGTGCCTAACGATCCACTCACCCCAAATCCCCCCCTAACTGGCCTTCAGGCTGGGCCCCCTTAGCCCATAACAAGGTTACAGATATATAGAAACATTGGGGTAACAGTCACCCCGCTATAGTTCCAGGGGTACCCAGGGCACAAATAAGCCCTCACCGCAAATCCCCCCTAACTGGCCTTCAGGCTGGGCCCCCTTAGCCCATAACAAGGTTACAGATATATAGAAACATTGGGGTAACAGTCACCCGCTATAGTTCCAGGGTACCCAGGGCACAAATAAGCACTCACCCCAAATCCCCCCCTAACTGGCCTTCAGCTGGGCCCCCTTAGCCCATAACAAGGTTACAGATATATAGAAACATTGGGGTAACAGTCACCCCGCTATAGTTCCAGGGTACCCAGGGCACAAATAAGCCCTCACCCCAAATCCCCCCCTAACTGGCCTTCAGGCTGGGCCCCCTTAGCCCATAACAAGGTTACAGATATATAGAAACATTGGGGTAACAGTCACCCTGCTATAGTTCCAGGGGTACCCAAGGCACAAATGAGCACCCCAAATCCCCCCCTAACTGGCCTTCAGGCTGGGCCCCCTTAGCCCATAACAAGGTTACAGATATATAGAAACATTGGGGTAACAGTCACCCCGCTATAGTTCCAGGGGTACCCAGGGCACAAGCACTCACCCCAAATCCCCCCCTAACTGGCCTTCAGGCTGGGCCCCCTTAGCCCATAACAAGGTTACAGATATATAGAAACATTGGGGTAACAGTCACCCCGCTATAGTTTCCAGGGTACCCAGGGCACAAATAAGCACTCACCCCAAATCCCCCCCTAACTCGCCTTCAGACTGGGCCCCCTTAGCCCATAACAAGGTTACAGATATATAGAAACATTGGGGTAACAGTCACCCCGCTATAGTTCCAGGGGTACCCAGGGCACAAATAAGCACTCACCCCAAATCCCCCCCTAACTGGCCTTCAGGGTGGGCCCCCTTAGCCCATAACAAGGTTACAGATATATAGAAACACTGGGGTAACAGTCACCCCCCTATAGTTCCAGGGGTACCCAGGGCACAAATAAGCACTCACCCCAAATCCCCCCCTAACTGGCCTTCAGGCTGGGCCCCCTTAGCCCATAACAAGGTTACAGATATATAGAAACATTGGGGTAACAGTCACCCCCCTATAGTTCCAGGGGTACCCAGGGCACAAATAAGCACTCACCCCAAATCCCCCCCTAACTGGCCTTCAGGCTGGGCCCCCTTAGCCCATAACAAGGTTACAGATATATAGAAACATTGGGGTAACAGTCACCCCGCTATAGTTCCAGGGGTACCCAGGGCACAAATAAGCACTCACCCCAAATCCCCCCCTAACTGGCCTTCAGGGTGGGCCCCCTTAGCCCATAACAGGGTTACAGATATATAGAAACACTGGGGTAACAGTCACCCCCCTATAGTTCCAGGGGTACCCAGGGCACAAATAAGCACTCACCCCAAATCCCCCCTAACTGGCCTTCAGGCTGGGCCCCCTTAGCCCATAACAAGGTTACAGATATATAGAAACATTGGGGTAACAGTCACCCCGCTATAGTTCCAGGGTACCCAGGGCACAAATAAGCACTCACCCCAAATCCCCCCCTAACTGGCCTTCAGGCTGGGCCCCCTTAGCCCATAACAAGGTTACAGATATATAGAAACATTGGGGTAACAGTCACCCCGCTATAGTTCCAGGGGTACCCAGGGAACAAATAAGCACTCACCCCAAATCCCCCCCTAACTCGCCTTCAGACTGGGCCCCCTTAGCCCATAACAAGGTTACAGATATATAGAAACATTGGGGTAACAGTCACCCCGCTATAGTTCCAGGGGTACCCAGGGCACAAATAAGCACTCACCCCAAATCCCCCCCTAACTGGCCTTCAGGCTGGGCCCCCTTAGCCCATAACAAGGTTACAGATATATAGAAACATTGGGGTAACAGTCACCCCGCTATAGTTCCAGGGGTACCCAGGGCACAAATAAGCACTCACCCCAAATCCCCCCCTAACTGGCCTTCAGGGTGGGCCCCCTTAGCCCATAACAAGGTTACAGATATATATAGAAACATTGGGGTAACAGTCACCCCGCTATAGTTCCAGGGGTACCCAGGGCACAAATAAGCACTCACCCCAAATCCCCCCCTAACTGGCCTTCAGGGTGGGCCCCCTTAGCCCATAACAAGGTTACAGATATATAGAAACATTGGGGTAACAGTCACTCCGCTATAGTTCCAGGGGTACCCAGGGCACAAATAAGCACCCCAAATCCCCCCCTAACTGGCCTTCAGGCTGGGCCCCCTTAGCCCATAACAAGGTTACAGATATATAGAAACATTGGGGTAACAGTCACTCCGCTATAGTTCCAGGGGTACCCAGGGCACAAATAAGCACCCCAAATCCCCCCCCTAACTGGCCTTCAGGCTGGGCCCCCTTAGCCCATAACAAGGTTACAGATATATAGAAACATTGGGGTAACAGTCACCCTGCTATAGTTCCAGGGGTACCCAGGGCACAAATAAGCACCCCAAATCCCCCCCTAACTGGCCTTCAGGCTGGGCCCCCTTAGCCCATAACAAGGTTACAGATATATAGAAACATTGGGGTAACAGTCACCCTGCTATAGTTCCAGGGGTACCCAGGGCACAAATAAGCACTCACCCCAAATCCCCCCTAACTGGCCTTCAGGCTGGGCCCCCTTAGCCCATAACAAGGTTACAGATATATAGAAACATTGGGGTAACAGTCACCCCGCTATAGTTCTGGGGGTACCCAGGGCACAAATAAGCACTCACCCCAAATCCCCCCCTAACTGGCCTTCAGGCTGGGCCCCCTTAGCCCATAACAAGGTTACAGATATATAGAAACATTGGGGTAACAGTCACCCCGCTATAGTTCCAGGGGTACCCAGGGCACAAATAAGCACTCACCCCAAATCCCCCCCCTAACTGGCCTTCAGGCTGGGCCCCCTTAGCCCATAACAAGGTTACAGATATATAGAAACATTGGGGTAACAGTCACCCCGCTATAGTTCTGGGGGTAGCAGCCTTCGGGTTGCCCCATTTCCCCCCCTCCCATTAGGATTGGGGAGACCCATTGGCTGGTGTAGGAGTGAATGTAATTGCGGCAAAGCCATTGGATGATGAATTTGGGATCAGTTTCGCGGGGGGGGGGGGCAGGTTTAAAGGGGAAGTTCAATCTGATGCAGGAAACTTATACTTGGATTTAGCTTTGTGGCCTTTGAATGAGGGGATATGGGACATGGTTATGGGTTATGGGGCCCCTGGGCAGTGATGGGCAATGCAGGGAAGGCTGGAGCGGGGCCCCTGGGCAGTGATTGTGCAATGCAGGGAAGGCTGGAGCGGGGCCCCTGGGCAGTGATTGGGCAATGCAGGGAAGGCTGGAGCGGGGCCCCTGGGCAGTGATTGGGCAATGCAGGGAAGGCTGGAGCGGGGCCCCTGGGCAGTGATTGGGCAATGCAGGGAAGGCCGGAGCGGGGCCCCTGGGCAGTGATTGGGTAATGCAGGGAAGGCTGGAGCGGGGCCCCTGGGCAGTGATTGGGTAATGCAGGGAAGGCTGGAGCGGGGCCCCTGGGCAGTGATTGGGCAATGCAGGGAAGGCTGGAGCGGGGCCCCTGGGCAGTGATTGGGCAATGCAGGGAAGGCCGGAGCGGGGCCCCTGGGCAGTGATTGGGTAATGCAGGGAAGGCCGGAGCGGGGCCCCTGGGCAGTGATTGGGTAATGCAGGGAAGGCCGGAGCGGGGCCCCTGGGCAGTGATTGGGTAATGCAGGGAAGGCTGGAGCGGGGCCCCTGGGCAGTGATTGGGTAATGCAGGGAAGGCCGGAGCGGGGCCCCTGGGCAGTGATTGGGTAATGCAGGGAAGGCCGGAGCGGGGCCCCTGGGCAGTGATTGGGTAATGCAGGGAAGGCTGGAGCGGGGCCCCTGGGCAGTGATTGGGCAATGCAGGGAAGGCTGGAGCGGGGCCCCTGGGCAGTGATTGGGCAATGCAGGGAAGGCTGGAGCGGGGCCCCTGATGGCCCCATGGATACAGGGAATATTCCGCCGGTTACAGTGGAACTTGCCCTTTATTACAGAGGCACCTGCGCAGGAAAGAGGCGCCGAGGCTGCAGGTTCTCTGGTTGGTGCCGGTGGATCCGGAAGGAAATGCACCAGGTTTAAAGGGTAAATCTGCCATAGAAATAATCTAAATGCACTGACAGAACAGAACCAACAGAAAGTTCTGACATTAGAACCAGACAGAAGCCCCTTACCAGCTGCCCCCGAGTCAGGGGAAAGGTCCAGCTGAGCGCCCAGAGCAGGGCAAATCCAGGTCCAAACATTGTCGGAACCAGCAGGAAACCCACATTGATGAGTGCAAGAGTCTGCGGCTCCGGTACCAGTGGCCCCTGTTCAGCCCTGAGCATCCAGGACTTTGTGCAGAATTTATCGGTTCCCTTTTCCTGTGAATCAGCTGATTCTGCTCCGTGAGCGACAGTCGGAACCTGCAGTGTCTGTCTGTAAAGTGGGGAAAGAAAACAGGAAGCGCCACGGATTTCCTTTCCCAAATCATTTCTCAACAGATGGAAGGAAATGTCAGTTCCAGTGACCGGGCCGTATAGGGGGCAGCACCCAATGCCGTATAGGGGGCAGCACCCAATGCTGTATAGGGGGCACCTACAGCCCGTGCCGTATAGGGGGCACCTACAGTCCGTGCCGTATAGGGGGCAGCACCCAATGCCGTATAGGGGGCAGCACCCCGTGCTGTATAGGGGGCACCTACAGTCCGTGCCGTATAGGGGGCAGCACCCTGTGCTGTATAGGGGGCACCTACAGTCCGTGCCGTATAGGGGGCAGCACCACATGCCATATAGGGGGCACCTACAGCCCGTGCCATATAGAGGGCAGCACCCTGTGCCGTATAGGGGGCAGCACCCCGTGCCATATAGGGGGCACCTACAGCCCGTGCCGTATAGGGGGCAGCACCCCGTGCAGTATAGAGGGCAGCACCCCGTGCCAGGGTCATGCCCGTAATCCCAGGACAGGTGCAACACTGAGAGGTTAACTTCCCCTTTATACAAATGGATTGTAAAATTGCCTAAGAATAAACACATCTCACTCCTTGGGGGGCTGCATGTACAGTGGAGGAAATAATGATTTGACCCCTCACTGATTTTGTAAGTTTGTCCAATGACAAAGAAATGAAAAGTCTCAGAACAGTATCATTTCAATGGTAGGTTTAACAGTGGCAGATAGCACATCAAAAGGAAAATGGAAAAAAGAACTTGAAATAAAAGATAGCAACTGATTTGCATTTCATTGAGTGAAATAAGTTTTTGAACCCCTACCAACCATTAAGAGTTCTGGCTCCCACAGAGTGGTTAGACACTTCTACTCAATTAGTCAACCTCATTAAGGACACCTGTCTTAACTAGTCACCTGTATAAACGACACCTGTCCACAGAATCAATCAATCAAGCAGACTCCAAACTCTCCAACATGGGAAAGACCAAAGAGCTGTCCAAGGATGTCAGAGACAAAATTGTAGACCTGCACAAGGCTGGAATGGGCTACAAAACCATTAGCAAGAAGCTGGGAGAGAAGGTGACAACTGTTGGTGCGATTGTTGGAAAATGGAAGGAGCACAAAATGACCATCAATCGACCTCGCTCTGGGGCTCCACGCAAGATCTCACCTCGTGGGGTGTCAATGATTCTGAGAAAGGTGAAAAAGCACCCTAGAACTACACGGGAGGAGTTAGTTACTGACCTCAAATTAGCAGGGACCACAGTCACCAAGAAAACCATTGGAAACACATTACACCGCAATGGATTAAAATCCTGCAGGGCTCGCAAGGTCCCCCTGCTCAAGAAGGCACATGTGCAGGCCTGAAGTTTGCCAATGAACACCTGAATGATTCTGTGAGTGACTGGGAGAAGGTGCTGTGGTCTGATGAGACCAAAATAGAGCTCTTTGGCATTAACTCAACTCGCTGTGTTTGGAGGAAGAAAAATGCTGCCTATGACCCCCAAAACACCGTCCCCACCGTCAAGCATGGGGGTGGAAACATTTTGCTTTGGGGGTGTTTTTCTGCTAAGGGCACAGGACAACTTATTCGCATTAACGGGAAAATGGACGGAGCCATGTATCGTGAAATCCTGAACGACAACCTCCTTCCCTCTGCCAGGAAACTGAAAATGGGTGGTGGATGGGTGTTCCAGCACGACAATGACCCAAAACATACAGCAAAGGCAACAAAGGAGTGGCTCAAGAAGAAGCACATTAAGGTCATGGAGTGGCCTAGTCAGTCTCCGGACCTTAATCCAATAGAAAACCTATGGAGGGAGCTCAAGCTCAGAGTTGCACAGAGACAGAAACCTTAGGGATTTAGAGATGATCTGCAAAGAGGAGTGGGACCAACATTCCCCCTAAAATGGGCGCAAACTTGCTCATCAATTACAAGAAACGTTTGGCCTCTGTGCTTGCAAACAAGGGCTTTTCCACTAAGTATTAAGTCTTTTTTTGTTAGAGGGTTCAAAAACTTATTTCACTCAATGAAATGCAAATCAGTTGCTATCTTTTATTTCAAGTTCTTTTTTCCATTTTCCTTTTGATGTGCTATCTGCCACTGTTACACCTACCATTGAAATGATACTGTTCTGAGACTTTTCATTTCTTTGTCATTGGACAAACTGACAAAATCAGTGAGGGGTCAAATCATTATTTCCTCCACTGTAACCGGGGCGGCCGTACCCCTGCCTGTGACTGGAGGGCCCGTACCCCTGCCTGTAACTGGAGGGCCCGTACCCCTGCCTGTAACTGGAGGGCCCGTACCCCTGCCTGTAACTGGAGGGCCCGTACCCCTGCCCGTGACTGGGGCGCCCGTACCCCTGCCCGTGACTGGGGCGCCCGTACCCCTGCCCGTGACTGGGGCGGCCGTACCCCTGCCCGTAACTGGAGGGCCCGCACCCCTGCCCGTGACTGGGGCACCTGCACCCCTGCCCGTGACTGGGGCGGCCATACCCCTGCCCGTAACTGGAGGGCCCGCACCCCTGCCCGTGACTGGGGCGGCCGTACCCCTGCCTGTAACTGGAGGGCCCGCACCCCTGCCCGTAACTGGGGAGGCCGTACCCCTGCCCGTGACTGGGGCGCCCGTACCCCTGCCCGTGACTGGGGCGGCCATACCCCTGCCCGTGACTGGGGCGGCCATACCCCTGCCCGTGACTGGGGCGGCCATACCCCTGCCCGTAACTGGAGGGCCCGTACCCCTGCCTGTAACTGGAGGACCCGCACCCCTGCCCGTGACTGGGGCGGCCGTACCCCTGCCTGTAACTGGAGGGCCCGTGCCCCTGCCCGTGACTGGGGCGGCCATACCCCTGCCAGTGACTGTGGCGGCCGTACCCCTGCCCGTGACTGGAGGGCCTGCACCCCTGCCCGTGACTGGGGCGGCCGTACCCCTGCCTGTAACTGGAGGGCCTGCACCCCTGCCCGTGACTGGGGCGGCCGTACCCCGTGACTGGAGGGCCTGCACCCCTGCCCGTGACTGGGGCGGCCGTCCCCCTGCCCGTGACTGGGGCGGCCGTCCCCCTGCCTGTAACTGGGGAGGCCGTACCCCTGCCTGTAACTGGGGAGGCCGTACCCCTGCCTGTGGCCGGGGTGACTGTACCCCACACTCCTAGCCCTGGGCTAAAATATCGACGTTCTGTACCATGTGACGGCGACTAAACCCAGTTTAGGAAAAGTCAAGTTCTAGTCGTATTTCTGCCCCAAGGAGACAAATTTCTTCCAAACGTTGTTTTTCTGGTAGAGGTGAAAGGAATTCTGGGAAGGAAGCCTAAAATTAGCATTTCCGTGGAGCCCCTAGAGACAGAGCCCCGCCCACTGGGTTCCCTAGTTCTGATTCCCCTTGGGGTTGGTTTGCTCTGAGGCGCAGATTGGCCCCCCCATGTTGCCCCCACCCCTGGTACCTCCCCTGCACCCTGACCCGGTGGGAGCGCAGGGGTAACTCTATGGGAGAATATTGGGGTCATTCATTAAAGGAACTTGTGCCTAAAGCTGCCCCCCCAATCTGTTTGGATGGCGCCTACTGACCGGCAGAACCTGGGGGCATAAAGTTGGGGGCAGTTTCAGGGTACCCACATAGCATGGACAACTTGCAGACGGGATTGTGGGAAAACTGAATTGTGGGTAAAAAACATGGCGACTTGCACCCAAATTGCACTTCCTTCACTGTGTTTGCAACATTGCCCTTATGCCCGACGCAGATTATATCCCAATTCTTTGCTCTGTGTCTTATAATGCCCAAATAGTGCCCATGTAGTGCCCAAACCATGCCCATGTAGTGCCCAAACCATGCCCATGTAGTGCCCAAACCATGCCCATGTAGTGCCCAAATCATGCCCATGTAGTGCCCAAACCATGCCCATGTAGTGCCCAAACCATGCCCATGTAGTGCCCAAATCATGCCCATGTAGTGCCCAAATCATGCCCATCTAGTGCCCAAATCATGCTCATCTAGTGCCCAAATCATGCCCATCTAGTGCCCAAATCATGCCCATGTAGTGCTCAAATCATGCCCATGTAGTGCTCAGATCATGCCCACCTAGTGCCCAAATCATGCCCATGTAGTGCCCAAATCATGCCCATGTAGTGCCCAAATCATGCTAATCTAGTGCCCCAAAAATGCCCATGTAGTGCCCAAATAATACTCATCTAGTGTCCAAATCAAGCCCTTGTAGTGCACAAATCATGCCCATGAAGTGCCCAAATAATACTCATCTAGTGCCAAAATCGTGCCCAAATCATGCCCATGTAGTGCCCAAATCATGCCCACCTAGTGCCCAAATAATGCTCATCTAGTTCCCAAATCATACCCATGTAGTGCCCAAATCATGCCCATGTAGTGCCCAAATCATGCCCATCTAGTGCCCAAATCATGCTCATCTAGTGCCCAAATCATGCCCATCTAGTGCCCAAATCATGCCCATGTAGTGCCCAAATCATGCCCATGTAGTGCCCAAATCATGCCCATGTAGTGCTCAAATCATGCCCATGTAGTGCTCAGATCATGCCCACCTAATGCCCAAATCATGCCCATGTAGTGCCCAAATCATACCCACCTAGTGCCCAAATCATGCTAATCTAGTGCCCCAAAAATGCCCATGTAGTGCCCCAAAAATGCCCATGTAGTGCCCAAATCATGCCCATGTAGTGCTCAAATAATACTCATCTAGTGTCCAAATCATGCCCTTGTAGTGCACAAATCATGCCCATGAAGTGCCCAAATAATACTCATCTAGTGCCAAAATCGTGCCCATATCATGCCCATGTAGTGCCCAAATCATGCCCACCTAGTGCCCAAATCATGCTCATCTAGTTCCCAAATCATACCCATGTAGTACCCAAATCATGCCCATGTAGTGCCCAAATAATAAGCATCTAGTGCCCAAATCATGCCCATGTAGTGCCCAAATCATGCCCACCTAGTGCCCATCTAGTTCCCAAATCATACCCATGTAGTGCCCAAATCATGCCCATGTAGTGCCCAAATAATACTCATCTAGTGCCCAAATCATGCTCATCTAGTGCCCAAATCATGCCCATGTAGTGCCCAAATCATGCTCATATAGTGACCAAATCATGCCCATGTAGTGCCCAAATCATGCCAATGAAGTGCCCAAATAATACTCATCTAGTGCCCAAATCATGCTCATCTAGTGCCCAAATCATGCCCATGTAGTGCCCAAATCATGCCCATGTAGTGCCCAAATCATGCCCATGTAGTGCCCAAATCATGCCCATGTAGTGCCCAAATAATACTCATCTAGTGCCCAAATCATGCCCATGTAGTGCCCAAATAATGCCCATCTAGTGCCCAAATAATGCCCATCTAGTGCCCAAATCATGCCCATGTAGTGCCCAAATCATGCCAATCTAGTGCCCACATGAGGATATTAATATGAAAGAAGTGGAACTGTATATATGATGGGGGGGTGAGGAGGGGCTGGCAATATGGGGGGGGGGGATAATTCCCAGTACCCACTGTTTGATCAGCTACTGGGACCTATTGCCCCGTTAGGAGGGGCTGGCAATATGGGGGGGGGGGATAATTCCCAGTACCCACTGTTTGATCAGCTACTGGGATCTATTGCCCCGTTAGGAGGGGCTGGCAATATGGGGGGGGGGATAATTCCCAGTACCCACTGTTTGATCAGCTACTGGGACCTATTGCCCCGTTAGGAGGGGCTGGCAATATGGGGGGGGGATAATTCCCAGTACCCACTGTTTGATCAGCTACTGGGATCTATTGCCCCGTTAGGAGGGGCTGGCAATATGGGGGGGGGGGATAATTCCTAGTACCCACTGTTTGATCAGCTACTGGGATCTATTGCCCCTTTAGGAGGGGCTGGCAATATGGGGGGGGGGGGGATAATTCCTAGTACCCACTGTTTGATCAGCTACTGGGATCTATTGCCCCGTTAGGAGGGGCTGGCAATATGGGGGGGGGGATAATTCCTAGTACCCACTGTTTGATCAGCTACTGGGATCTATTGCCCCGTTAGGAGGGGCTGGCAATATGGGGGGGGGGGATAATTCCCAGTACCCACTGTTTGATCAGCTACTGGGATCTATTGCCCCGTTAGGAGGGGCTGGCAATATGGGGGGGGGATAATTCCCAGTACCCACTGTTTGATCCGCTACTGGGATCTATTGCCCCGTTAGGAGGGGCTGGCAATATGGGGGGGGGGGATAATTCCCAGTACCCACTGTTTGATCCGCTACTGGGATCTATTGCCCCGTTAGGAGGGGCTGGCAATATGGGGGGGGGGGATAATTCCCAGTACCCACTGTTTGATCCGCTACTGGGATCTATTGCCCCGTTAGGAGGGGCTGGCAATATGGGGGGGGTGGGATAATTCCCAGTACCCACTGTTTGATCAGCTACTGGGATCTATTGCCCTGTTAGGAGGGGCTGGAAATATGGGGGGGATAATTCCCAGTACCCACTGTTTGATCAGCTACTGGGATCTATTGCCCCGTTAGGAGGGGCTGGCAATATGGGGGGGGGGATAATTCCCAGTACCCACTGTTTGATCCGCTACTGGGACCTATTGCCCCGTTAGGAGGGGCTGGCAATATGGGGGGGGGGGGATAATTCCCAGTACCCACTGTTTGATCCGCTACTGGGATCTATTGCCCCGTTAGGAGGGGCTGGCAATTTGGGGGGGGGGGGATAATTCCCAGTACCCACTGTTTGATCCGCTACTGGGATCTATTGCCCCGTTAGGAGGGGCTGGCAATATGGGGGGGGGGGGATAATTCCCAGTACCCACTGTTTGATCCGCTACTGGGATCTATTGCCCCGTTAGGAGGGGCTGGGCAGATTTGGGTGGGCGTATCCCCTCATCAGGTGGGTGGGGCTCTATCCAGCCCCCCGGTGCAGAACACAGGGGGGGGGCACTAGGCAGAAGAGTCTCACAAACAGAAATGCCCCCCCCCAGGTACACAGTGTTATAACGGCATGATGTTGGCAATAGGAGCTTGCAATCTAATTGAATAGAATAATACAATAGAATATGAGAATATTACAGGATTTTGGGTTGGGCAGTAACGAGGCTCAGGCTGGGGGTCGGTGGGACAGAAGCCCCCCCAGTGGGCAGGGATGGGGGACCGGGCTACTTGCCGGATGGCCCATCAGCCTTTGTACTGGTTGAATAGAACCAGACATTCCTCATCCTACTCAGCGGTTGCCTAGCAGCAAGGAATTCTGGGAGACTCGGCAAACAAACCCATTTCTGCTCAGTGGGTTCTGGCACTGGGGGGACGAGGAATGAGGAGACGCGGCTGCGACAGGTCCACAAGGTAATGGGGTCCCTTTCCTTTCTGCTGGTATCGGGGGGGCAGGGGGGCCCCAGGGGGCTCTGTCTGTATAGAGGGTCCCTATCTGCAAATACATTCTGCCCCCGGAAACCCCAGGGAACCATGATAAGGATTAATTGCCCCCTCCGCGCAGTGTCGCTCGGCCTTCCCTTAGGGAAGAACCCCCTTAGTGTGTATAGTAAGGCAAGGGGGTACCATGGGATGGGGCTGTAACTGGGGGTCAGTGTGTATAGTAAGGCAAGGTGGTACCATGGATGGGGGCTGTAACTGGGGGGACAGTGTGTATAGTAAGGCAAGGGGCGGGTACCATGGGCATGGGGCTGTAACTGGGGGACAGTGTGTATAGTAAGGCAAGGGGGGGTACCATGGATGGGGCTGTAACTGGGGACAGTGTGTATGTAGGCAAGGTGGGTACCATGGGATGGGGCTGTAACTGGGGGACGGTGTGTATAGTAAGGCAAGGGGTACCATGGGATGGGCTGTAACTGGGGGACAGTGTGTATAGTAGGCAGGTGGTACCATGGGATGGGCTGTAATGGGGGACGGTGTGTTATAGTAAGCAGGGGGTACCATGGGATGGGGCTGTAACTGGGGGACGGTGTGTATAGTAAGCAAGGGGTACCATGGGATGGGCTGTAACTGGGGGGACAGTGTGTATAGTAAGGCAAGGTGGTACCATGGGATGGGGCTGTAACTGGGGGACGGTGTGTATAGTAGGCAAGGGGGTACCATGGGATGGGGCTGTAACTGGGGGACGGTGTGTATAGTAAGGCAAGGTGGTACCATGGGATGGGCTGTAACTGGGGGGACAGTGTGTATAGTAAGGCAAGGGGGTACCATGGATGGGCTGTAACTGGGGGACGGTGTGTATAGTAAGGCAAGGTGGTACCATGGGATGGGGCTGTAACTGGGGGACGGTGTGTATAGTAAGGCAAGGTGGTACCATGGGATGGGGCTGTAACTGGGGACGGTGTGTATAGTAAGGCAAGGGGGTACCATGGATGGGGCTGTAACTGGGGACAGTGTGTATAGTAAGGCAAGGGGGTACCATAGGATGGGGCTGTAACTGGGGGACAGTGTGTATAGTAAGGCAAGGTGGTACCATGGGATGGGGCTGTAACTGGGGGACAGTGTGTATAGTAAGGCAAGGTGGTACCATGGGATGGGGCTGTAACTGGGGGACGGTGTGTATAGTAAGGCAAGGTGGTACCATGGGATGGGGTTGTAACTGGGGGACAGTGTGTATAGTAAGGCAAGGAGGTACCATGGGATGGGGCTGTAACTGGGGGACAGTGTGTATAGTAAGGCAAGGTGGTACCACGGGATGGGGCTGTAACTGGGGGACAGTGTGTATAGTAAGGCAAGGTGGTACCATGGGATGGGGCTGTAACTGGGGGACAGTGTGTATAGTAAGGCAAGGTGGTACCATGGGATGGGGCTGTAACTGGGGGACGGTGTGTATAGTAAGGCAAGGTGGTACCATGGGATGGGGCTGTAACTGGGGGACGGTGTGTATAGTAAGGCAAGGTGGTACCATGGGATGGGGCTGTAACTGGGGGACGGTGTGTATAGTAAGGCAAGGGGGTACCATGGGATGGGGCTGTAACTGGGGGACAGTGTGTATAGTAAGGCAAGGTGGTACCATGGGATGGGGCTGTAACTGGGGGACGGTGTGTATAGTAAGGCAAGGTGGTACCATGGGATGGGGCTGTAACTGGGGGTCAGTGTGTATAGTAAGGCAAGGTGGTACCATGGGATGGGGCTGTAACTGGGGGACGGTGTGTATAGTAAGGCAAGGTGGTACCATGGGATGGGGCTGTAACTGGGGGACGGTGTGTATAGTAAGGCAAGGTGGTACCATGGGATGGGGCTGTAACTGGGGGACGGTGTGTATAGTAAGGCAAGGTGGTACCATGGGATGGGGCTGTAACTGGGGGACGGTGTGTATAGTAAGGCAAGGGGGTACCATGGGATGGGGCTGTAACTGGGGGACAGTGTGTATAGTAAGGCAAGGGGGTACCATGGGATGGGGCTGTAACTGGGGGACGGTGTGTATAGTAAGGCAAGGTGGTACCATGGGATGGGGCTGTAACTGGGGACGGTGTGTATAGTAAGGCAAGGGGGTACCATGGGATGGGGCTGTAACTGGGGGACAGTGTGTATAGTAAGGCAAGGGGGTACCATGGGATGGGGCTGTAACTGGGGGACGGTGTGTATAGTAAGGCAAGGTGGTACCATGGGATGGGGTTGTAACTGGGGGACAGTGTGTATAGTAAGGCAAGGAGGTACCATGGGATGGGGCTGTAACTGGGGGACAGTGTGTATAGTAAGGCAAGGTGGTACCATGGGATGGGGCTGTAACTGGGGGACAGTGTGTATAGTAAGGCAAGGAGGTACCATGGGATGGGGCTGTAACTGGGGGACAGTGTGTATAGTAAGGCAAGGTGGTACCAGGGGATGGGGCTGTAACTGGGGGACAGTGTGTATAGTAAGGCAAGGTGGTACCATGGGATGGGGCTGTAACTGGGGGACAGTGTGTATAGTAAGGCAAGGAGGTACCACGGGATGGGGCTGTTACTGGGGGACGGTGTGTATAGTAAGGCAAGGTGGTACCATGGGATGGGGCTGTAACTGGGGGACAGTGTGTATAGTAAGGCAAGGGGGTACCATGGGATGGGGCTGTAACTGGGGGACAGTGTGTATAGTAAGGCAAGGGGGTACCATGGGATGGGGCTGTAACTGGGGGACAGTGTGTATAGTAAGGCAAGGTGGTACCATGGGATGGGGCTGTAACTGGGGGACAGTGTGTATAGTAAGGCAAGGGGGTACCATGGGATGGGGCTGTAACTGGGGGACAGTGTGTATAGTAAGGCAAGGTGGTACCATGGGATGGGGCTGTAACTGGGGGACAGTGTGTATAGTAAGGCAAGGTGGTACCTTGGGATGGGGCTGTTACTGGGGGACGGTGTGTATAGTAAGGCAAGGTGGTACCATGGGATGGGGCTGTAACTGGGGGACAGTGTGTATAGTAAGGCAAGGGGGTACCATAGGATGGGGCTGTAACTGGGGGACGGTGTGTATAGTAAGGCAAGGGGGTACCATAGGATGGGGGCTGTAACTGGGGGACAGTGTGTATAGTAAGGCAAGGTGGTACCATAGGATGGGGCTGTAACTGGGGGACAGTGTGTATAGTAAGGCAAGGTGGTACCATGGGATGGGGCAGTAACTGGGGTACAGTGTGTATAGTAAGGCAAGGTGGTACCATGGGATGGGGCTGTAACTGGGGGACAGTGTGTATAGTAAGGCAAGGGGGTACCATGGGATGGGGCAGTAACTGGGGGACAGTGTGTATAGTAAGGCAAGGTGGTACCATGGGATGGGGCTGTAACTGGGGGATAGTGTGTATAGTAAGGCAAGGTGGTACCATGGGACAGTCACTATTTATTGGGCTGGGGGGGGGGCTGTTTGTGCCTCTGGGTACTGGGAATGCCAGGGGGGCTGTAAGGTGCCACAGACAGTCACTATTTATTGGGCTGGGGGGGCTGTTTGTGCCTCTGGGTACTGGGAATGCCGGGGGGGCTGTAAGGTGCCACAGACAGTCACTATTTATTGGGCTGGGGGGGGGGGGGCTGTTTGTGCCTCTGGGTACTGGGAATGCCGGGGGGGCTGTAAGGTGCCACAGACAGTCACTATTTATTGGGCTGGGGGGGGGCTGTTTGTGCCTCTGGGTACTGGGAATGCCAGGGGGGCTGTAAGGTGCCACAGACAGTCACTATTTATTGGGCTGGGGGGGGGCTGTTTGTGCCTCTGGGTACTGGGAATGCCAGGGGGGCTGTAAGGTGCCACAGACAGTCACTATTTATTGGGCTGGGGGGGCTGTTTGTGCCTCTGGGTACTGGGAATGTATCCACTGTGTTTGTGTGGGGGGGGGGGGGCAGGTCTGGAGGAGGAGGTAGAATAGGCTCCCTATTTTGACTCCCAGTCCAGACCTGCCCCCCCCCCCACACACAGTGGATTAACCCCTTGGCCCTCTCCGCCCTCAGGACTCCTCTCCCACTGAATCCCATTGCCTCTCATTTGCACCCTAATGGGCTTCTGTCCTGTTTGTGTATCTGCTTTCCTAGGAAATGGGGGATTTAGAGGCAAATGCAGGAAAGTCTGGTTGGGCCAGAAAACAGGTTCTTTGTGTTACATGAGCTGCAGGGAGTTACAGTCCAGCTGTGCATTCTGGGAGAGTAGTCCAACATTTCAACAACATTGCAATTAGTGAAAACCCTAATTCCTTGGCCTCAACCAAAGGGAATGAGATCAGGTATTGTCAGCAGCTCTGACAAGCTGGGGGGGGGGGGGGGGGGAGCGTGTGGGTCGGCTGGGAGGTCCCACCATAAGGGGCGGAGCACCAGGGTCGGACTGGGCTGCCGGGACACCGGGAAAAATCCCAGTCCGACCTTTGCCGGCGCTCCCCCCTACTGACTGTTCCTCCCCTGACGCATTCAATTTATACGCGCTCGGGGAGGACGTCAGGCGGGGGCCCTTTGGGGGGGTTAGGGGGGCCCCTGGGGGGGTTAGGGGACGCGGCTGGGGCACCTGCAGGGCCCCTGGGGCGGAAGCCCCGGTGGGCCCTGCACCCCCCAGTCCGACCCTGCGGAGCACATTAGGGTAAAGGAGTAAATCCAAGTCAAATCATTGGGAATCAATGAAAGTGCACCTTGGATTCAGACTCGAGTATAAATATATCAAGTTTATAGTGAGTATAGTGAGTTTATAGTGATTATATAGCAAGTATAGTGAGTATATAATGAGTATAGTGAGTTTATAGTGATTAAATAGTGAGTATATATTATGTATAGTGAGTATATAGTATGTAGATTGAGTATATAGTGAGAAAAGTGAGTATATAGTGAAAATAGTAGGTATATAGTGAGAATAGTGAGTGTATAGTTACTGTATAGTGAGTGTATATAGTAAGTATATAGTGAGTATAGTGATAATATAGTGAATAAATAGTATATATATATATAGAGTATATAGCAAGAAAGTGAGTACATTGTTTATAGTAAGTATTTAGTGATTATAGTAAGTGTATAGTGAGAATAGTGAGTATATAGTGAATATATAGCGAGAATAGTGATTATGTAGTGAATATAGTTAGTATATTGTGAGTATATAGTGAGAATAGTGAGTATATAGAGAGTATAGTGATTATATAGTGAGTATATAGTAAATATAGTGAGTATAGTCAGTATATAGTGAGAATAGTGAGTATGTAGTGAGAATTTTGAGAATGTAGTGAGTATATAGTGAGAATGGTGAGTATATAGAGAGTATAGTGAATATATATAGTGAGTATAGTGATTACATAGTGAGTATATAGTGAGAATAGTGAGTATGTAGTGAACATAGTGAGTATATAGTGAGAATAGTGAGTATATAGAGAGTATAGTGATTATATAGTGAGTATATAGTAAATATAGTGAGTATATATTAAGTATATAGTGAGAATGGTGAGTATAGTAAGTATGTAGTGAGCATAGTGAGTGTATTGTGAGAATAGTGAGTATATAGAGAGTAAAGTTAGTATAGTGATTATATAGTGAATTTGGTGAGTATATAGTGAGAATAGTGAGAATATTGTAAGTATATGGTGAGTATAGTGAGTATATACAGAGTATAGTGAGTATATAGTGAATATAGTGAGTATATATTGAGAATAATGAGTGTATATAGTGGGAACAGTGGCAATAGTGAGTACATAGTGAGTAGTAAGTATCTAGTGAGTGTATAGTGAGAATGGTGAGTATATAGTGAGTATATAGCGAGAATAGTGAGTATAGTGAGAATAGTGAGTATATAGTGAGTATATAGCGAGAATAGTGAGAATAGTGAGTATATAGCGAGAATAGTGAGTATAGTGAGAATAGTGAGTATATAGCGAGAATAGTGAGTATAGTGAGAATATTGTAAGTATATGGTGAGTATATAGTGAGTATATCGCCTGTGTTCCCTACATCTAAGTACAGTAAGATGTAACTTTCAGGCCCCCCCCCCATTGAATAAATGTCAGGGTTCCAGTGCCCCCAGGCAGCACATTGAGTGCACAATGAATGCAGGCAGGAGGCAGGGAGGGTACAGGTTACACTCATCCTTTCTGGGGCCCCTCCTGTCACACCATACTCACTATATGCACTATTCTCACTATATACTCACATTACTCACTATATACTCATTATACGCACTATTCTCACTATATACTCACTATACACTCACAATTCAAACTTTATACTCACTATTTTCACTATATACTCACTATACACTAACAATTCACACTTTATACTCAGTATACACTCACAATTCACACTTAATACTTATTATTTTCACGATATACTCACTATACACTCACAATTCACACTTTATACTTACTATTTTCACGATATACTCACTATATACTCACTATTCTCCCTATATACTCACAATTCATACTTTATACTCACTATACTCGCTATTTTCACTATATACTCACTATTCTCACTATATACTCACTATACACTCACTATTCACCCTTTATACTCACTATTTTGACTATATACGCACTATATTCACTATTCTCCCTATATACTCACAAATCACCTTTATACTCACTATATACTCACAATTTACACTATAGACTCACTATATACTCACAATTCACACTATATACTCAGTATACTCACTATATACCCACTATATACTCACTAGTCTCACTATATACTCACAATTCACACTATATACTCACTATTCTCCCTATATACTCACAATTCACACTTTATACTCACTATTCTCCCTATATACTCACAATTCACACTTTATACTCACTATTCTCACTATATACACTTTATACTCACTATGCTCACTATTTTCACTATATACTCACTATATTCACTATTCTCCCTATATACACTATTCTCCCTATATACTCACAATTCAAACTTTATACTCACTATATACTCACAATTTACACTATATACTCACTATATACCCACTATTCTCACTATATACTCACTATATACTCACTATTCTCACTATATACTAACTATATACTCACTATATACTCACTATTCACACTATATACTTAATATACTCACTGTATACCCACTATTCTCACTATATACTAACTATATACTCACTATTCTCACAATATACTTACTATACGCACTATTCTCACTATATACTCACTATACCCACTATATACATACTGTACTCACTATTCTCACTATACGCAATATTCTCACTATATAATCACTATTCTCAATATATACTCACTAAACACTCACTATATACTCACTATACTAATTATATACTCACTATATACTCGCTACATACTTACTATACTCACTATATTCTCACTATACTCACTATATACTCACTAGTGTCTCTCACTCCTCAGTTACTGTCACTTTACACAGATACAGGAACTCCAATGAAATGCTAGTTACCCTGACCTTATGTCTTAGCCCTCTCTTTTAGAATGTAAGCTCTTGTGAGCAGGGCCCTCCCCCTAGTGTCTCCAATCCTCATCCAAATGTAACTGCAAACCATTTGTGTGAATTGTCTGTATGTACATGTTAACTGTTATGTCTTTTGTACCCCTCTATTCTGTAAAGCGCTGTGTAAACTGACGGTGCTATATAAATAATAATAATAACTAGGAAGGGAAGTTTGAGAACAAACTTCATGTTGGGTTGAAAAACATGAAGTCACTGAATGGGCTCCGCCCACTTTCTCTGACCTTGGACCCACAGTTATACAGTAAAACCCACTGGGCAAAGTTTGGGGGCCCGGGTTTAATAGTGTCTGTATGGCAGCAACTTACATTTCCCCACTGAAAGTCAACGACATCTGATTGGCGGTTGGTGGCTCCACCCCCTTTTTCTAACCTGGAACTGCAGTTACCCAGTGACTAACTCTGCGAAGTTTAGGGACCCTAGGATTAATAGTTAAAGAACAGCAGCAATTACACCAATAAAAGTCAATAGGTGAATTGTGATTGGTGGTTCCGCCCACTTTTTCTAACCTTGAGTGGAAGTCACCCAGTGACAAACAGTGGGCACCCTGGCATAAATAGTGTGAGACTGGCAGCATTTTAAATTTAAACCAATAAAATTCAATGGATGAAATCTGATTGGCTGTTAGTGGCCCAACCTACTTTTCCTATTTTTGAACCGCAGTCCCCCAGTGACCAACATTGCAAATTTTGGGGACTCAGGCATTCATTGTGAGGCTGACAGCATTTTACACTTCACCATTGAAAGTAAATAGGTGAAATGTTATTGGCTGTTGGTGGCTCCGCCCACTTTTTTCTAACTTTCAACGGTAAATATCCTGTGAGTAACTCTGGAAAGTTTAACAACTCTGGAATTAATACTTAAATAATGGCATCAGTTTAAATATAAACCAGTGAAATCTAATGGGTGGAAATGGATTGGCTGTTGGTGGCTCCTCCCACTTGTTTGGGAACCCTGACATAAATAGTGTGAGCAAAGCAACATTTTAAATATAAACCAAAAAAATTCAATAGGTGAAGCCTGATTGGCTGTTGGTGGCTCCACCCACTTTTTAAAACCTAAAAATGCAGTCCCCTAGTGACCCTGGGGTTAATACTGTGAGAATGGCAGCAGGCTGAATTTCCCATTGAAAATCAATAGGTAAAATCTGATTGGCTGTTGTTGGCTCCACCCACTTTTTCTAACTCTGAACTGCAGTTACCAGGTGACTAGCTCTGCAAAGTTTGGAGACCTTAGTATTAATATTTAAAGAATGGCCGCAGTTTAAATTTAAACATTTGAAGTCTATAGGTGAAATCTAATTGGTTGTTGTTGGCCCCACCCACTTTTCTAAACTTGGAACATAGTCACCTAGTGACAAACTGTGCAACGTGTGGGGACCCTGACATTAAACATGTGAGAATGGCAGCAGTTAAAATGTTCCCACTGAAAACAATGAAAGAAATGTGATTGGCTTTTAGCGGCCCCGCCCACTTTTTCTAAAATTGGGTACAAAGTCACGCAGTGACTGACTGTGCAAAGTTTGCGAACTCTGGCATCAAACCAATAAAATTCAATAGGTGAAATCTGATTGGCTGTTGGTGGCCCCGCCCACTTTTTCAAAACTAAAACTGTAGTCCTCTAGTGACCAACTGTGAAAAGTTTGGGGACCCTGGTGTTAATACTGTGAGAATGGCAGCAGGTTGAATTTCCCCATTTAGAGTCAATAGGTAAAATCTGATTGGCTGTTGGTGGCTCCACCCACTTACAAAAATACAAAAAACCTTAAATGCATAGTCACCCAGTGTCTGACTATGCAAAGTTTGGGAACCCCGGCAACAAACCAATAAAAATCAATAGGTGAAATCTGATTGGTTGTTGGTGGCTCCACCCACTTACAAAAATACAAAAAACCTTAAATGCGTAGTCACCCAGTGTCTGACTATGCAAAGTTTGGGAACCCTGGCAACAAACCAATAAAAATCAATAGGTGAAATCTGATTGGTTGTTGGTGGCTCCGCCCACTTTTCAAAACTAAAACTGCAGTCCCCTAGTGACCAACTGTGAAAAGTTTGGGGACCCCGGTGTTAATTCTGTGAGAATGGCAGCAGGTTGGATTTCCCCATTGAAAGTCAATAGGTAAACTCTGATTGGCTGTTGGTGGCTCCGCCCACTTTTTCTTACCTTGAATGCGTAGTCACCCAGTGACTGACTGTGCAAAGTTTGGAAAATCTGGCATCAAACCAATAAAAATCAGTAGGTGAAATCTAATTGGTTGTTGTTGGCCCCACACACTTTTCTAAACTTGGAACATAGTCACCCAGTGACAAACTGCAAAGTTTGGGGACCCTGACATTAAACATGTGAGAATGGCAGCAGTTAAAATTTTCCCACTGAAAACAATGAAAGAAATGTGATTGGCTGTTGGTGGCCCCGCCCACTTACAAATAAATAAATAAATAAATAAATCTTAAATGCGTAGTCACCCAGTGTCTGACTATGCAAAGTTTGGGAACCCTGGCAACAAACCAATAAAAATCAATAGGTGAAATCTGATTGGCTGTTGGTGGCTCCGCCCACTTTTCAAAACTAAAATTGCAGTCCTCTAGTGACCAACTGTGAATAGTTTAGGGACCCTGGTGTTAATACTGTGAGACTGGCAGCAGGTTGGATTTCCCCATTGAAAGTCAAAAGGTAAACTCTGATTGGCTGTTGGTGGCTCCGCCCACTTTTTCTTACCTTGAACCACAGTTACCTGGTGCCTAATTCTGCAAAGTTTGGGGCCCCGGCGTTATTACTGTGAGAATGGCAGCCGGTTGGATTTCTGCCAAGTCAATAGGTAAAATCTGATTGGCTGTTCACATCTCCGCCCACTTTTGGGCATCCAACAATAATCATATTTTTATTCAGGCTGAGCCCATGCCTCAAAGCTGTAAGTTTGGCAGCAGTTTCAATTTCCCCATAAAAGTCAATGGGTACAATATGATTGGCTGCTGTTGGCCCCTCCCACTTTGAATGCATAGTCACCCAGTGACTGACTGTGCAAAGTTTGGAAAATCTGGCATCAAACCAATAAAAATCAATAGGTGAAATTTGATTGGCTGTTGGTGGCTCCACCCACTTTTCAAAACTTTAACTGCAGTCCCCTAGTGACCAAGTGTAAAAAGTTTGGGGACCCCGACGTTATTACTGTGAGACTGGCAGCAGGTTGAATTTCCGCCAAATCAATAGGTAAAATCTGATTGGCGGTTCACAGCTCCGCCCACTTTTGGGCATCCAATAATCATCATATTTTCATTCAGGCTGAGCCCATGACTGTGTGATTCAAGTTTGGGGGTGTGGCCTCAAAGCTGTAAGATTGGCAGCAGTTTCAATTTCCCCATTAAAGTCAATCATTAAAATTTGATTGGCTGTTGTTGGCCCCTCCCACTTTGGGGTCATCCAACAAATGTTGCTGCTTCATTCGGGGTGACCCCATGATTATGTTATTCAAGTTTGGGGGGTGTAGCTTCAAAGCTGTAAGTGCGGCAGCAGTTTGAAAATCTTCCCTGTCAAAGTCAATGGGAAAATTGGGGGGTTCAGAGCGGCGCCACAGAAAGACGGGGGGAGCAATCGCTTAGAAAAGCACAAGCAGCCTGCTCCGCTATAGGGCAAAGATGTGTGGGGAGTTTGGGTGCTGTACCCCTAAACCTGTAGGGGGAGTAGCGTTTAGACAATGGGGGGCGCTAAGAAGAAGAAGAAGAAGAAGCGGAAGAATCAGCTAAAGTGGAAGAACAGTCTGTGGGGGGGGTTTCAGCCCAACATAATAATAATAATAATAATAATAATAATAGTGTAGTTATACACCATTGCCTATGGGACTGGTTAGATTAAACCTCTGGATATCAGAGCACTAAAGCACCGGCAGTTCTGCCCAAGTGTCTCAGCGGATCTGGTGGCAGTTAGTGCCAATGGCAGTAGCCCCGGGGGGGGGCAGAATGACTGACACAGACCTACAGAAACTCAAGGGGAAATATTCAGCCAAGTACAAACCTGCCCTCGGTGACTCACGGATCTTCCCTTGTTAGCTTGCCCCGCCCACTGCCATTACCCACGGATTTACTTTTCATCCTGGGGGGGTTGTTGGCTAAGGGTGGGGCAATTACCACAAATAACCAACACTGTGAAACAGGAATTTCTGTGCTAATAGTGAGGCTTCTGGCTCAACTGAGAGTCAGCAACCGGAGGGTTAATAAGTGAATATCCAGGAAGCAGACAGAATGGCAGGGGGTGGGCAGGGGGGGGTCACTGACCCGGTGTCCGGGATTGGCTGAAGCTGCTGCTACTGGAAACCATCAACTCATTATTTTGGGTCAAGTTCCCTTTAATGTTCAGGAGATGAGCAAAGAGCCCTGATTGGCCGATTGCACAAGGCGTCGCTCTATCTCCGCTGATACAATGTTTCCTGTTTTTGTGTTTTTGGGAAACATCAATTTTCAAAGAAACTTTTATTTTTATTAAAATTTTATTGCTGACGGTCCCTAAAGTCACATGGTCTCTGGCTCAGCAGCTCCGCCGGGGGGGGGGGGGGGGGGTCGGATTTATATAGTGCCCCCCCACCAACACCCCAACACTATAGCCTGCTACTCGCCAGGGGCCCCCAGTGACTTGTGTGCAGCCCCTGAGTTATATAGAGCCCCCCACCAACACCCCAACACTATAACCTGCTACTCGCCAGGGGCCCCCAGTGACTTGTGTGCAGCCCCTGAGTTATATAGTGCCCCCCCACCAACACCCCAACACTATAACCTGCTACTCGCCAGGGGCCCCCAGTGACTTGTGTGCAGCCCCTGAGTTATATAGTGCCCCCCCACCAACACCCCAACACTATAGCCTGCTACTCGCCTCGGGCCCCCCAGTGACTTGTGTGCAGCCCCTGAGTTATATAGTGCCCCCCCCACCAACACCCCAACACTATAGCCTGCTACTCGCCTCGGGCCCCCCAGTGACTTGTGTGCAGCCCCTGAGTTATATAGTGCCCCCCCCACCAACACCCCAACACTATAGCCTGCTACTCGCCAGGGGCCCCCAGTGACTTGTGTGCAGCCCCTGAGTTATATAGTGCCCCCCACCAACACCCCAACCACTATAGCCTGCTACTCGCCAGGGGCCCCCAGTGACTTGGTGTGCAGCCCCTGAGTTATATAGTGCCCCCCCACCAACACCCCAACACTATAACCTGCTACGCGCCTCGGGCCCCCCAGTGACTTGTGTGCAGCCCCTGAGTTATATAGAGCCCCCCCACCAACACCCCAACACTATAGCCTGTGGGGCACACAGGTTATGCAGCAGATTGGGGGGGCACACACAAGTTATGCAGCAGATTGGGGGGCACACAGGTTATGCAGCAGATTGGGGGGGCACACACAAGTTATGCAGCAGATTGGGGGGCACACAGGTTATGCAGCAGATTGGGGGGGGCACACACCAGCGGTTATGCAGCACATTGGGGGGGCACACAGGTTATGCAGCACATTGGGGGGCACACAGGTTATGCAGCAGATTGGGGGGGCACACACAGGTTAATGCAGCAGATTGCGGGGGGGCACACACAGGTTATGCAGCAGATTGGGGGGGCACACAGGTTATGCCAGCACATTGGGGGGGCACACAGGTTATGCAGCAGATTGGGGGGGCACACAGGTTATGCAGCAGATGGGGGGGCACACACAGGTTATGCAGCAGATTGGGGGGCCACAGGTATGCAGCAGATTGGGGGCACACAGGTTATGCAGCAGAATTGGGGGGGGCACCACAGGTTATGCAGCAGATTGGGGGGGCACACACAGGTTATGCAGCAGATTGGGGGGGCCACACAAGGTTATGCAGCAGATTGGGGGGGCACACACAGGTTATGCAGCAGATTGGGGGGCAAACAGGTTATGCAGCAGATTGGGGGGGCACACACAGGTTAGGCAGCACATTGGGGGGGCAACACACAGGTTATGCAGCAGATTGGGGGGGGCACACACAGTTATGCAGCAGATTGGGGGGCACAACCAGGTTATGCAGCAGATTGGGGGGGCACACACAGGTTATGCAGCAGATTGGGGGGGCACACACAGGTTATGCAGCAGATTGGGGGGCACACACAGGTTATGCAGCAGATTGGGGGGGCACACACAGGTTATGCAGCACATTGGGGGGCACACACACAGGTTATGCAGCACATGGGGGGCACACACAGGTTATGCAGCAGATTGGGGGGGCACACAGGTTATGCAGCAGATTGGGGGGCCACCACAACAGGTTATGCAGCAGATTGGGGGGGCACACACAGGTTATGCAGCAGATTGGGGGGGCACACACAGGTTATGCAGCACATTGGGGGGGCACACACAGGTTATGCAGCACATTGGAGGGGCACACACAGGTTATGCAGCAGATTGGGGGGCACACACAGGTTATGCAGCACATTGGGGGGCACACACAGGTTATGCAGCAGATTGGGGGGGCACACACAGGTTATGCAGCACATTGGGGGGGCACACACAGTTATGCAGCAGATTGGGGGGGCCGTTTATGCAGCAATGGGGGGCACACAGGTTATGCAGCAGATTGGGGGGGGCACACACAGGTTATGCAGCAGATTGGGGGGCACACACAGGTTATGCAGCAGATTGGGGGGGCACACCAGGTTATGCAGCAGATTGGGGGGGCACAACACAGGTTATGCAGCAGATTGGGGGGGGCACACACAGGTTATGCAGCACATTGGGGGGGCACACACAGGTTATGCAGCACATTGGGGGGGCACACACAGGTTATGCAGCAATTGGGGGGCACACACAGGTTAATGCAGCACATTGGGGGGGCACACACCAGGTTATGCAGCACATTGGGGGGCACACACAGGTTATGCAGCAGATTGGGGGGGGGCACACACAGGTTATGCCAGCAGATTGGGGGGGGCACACACAGGTTATGCAGCACATTGGGGGGGCACCACAGGTTATGCAGCAGATTGGGGGGGCACACAGGTTATGCAGCAATTGGGGGGGCACACAGGTTATGCAGCAGATTGGGGGGGCACACAGGTTATGCAGCAGATTGGGGGGGCACACACAGGTTATGCAGCAGATTGGGGGGGCACACACAAGTTATGCAGCACATTGGGGGGGCACACAGGTTATGCAGCACATTTGGGGGGGCACACACAAGTTATGCCAGCACATTGGGGGGCACACACAGGTTATGCAGCAGATTGGGGGGGCACACACAGGTTATGCAGCAGATTGGGGGGGCACACAAGTTATGCAGCACATTGGGGGGCACACACAAGTTATGCAGCACATTGGGGGGCCACACACAGGTTATGCAGCACATTGGGGGGCACACCACAGGTTATGCAGCACATTGGGGGGGCACACACAGGTTATGCAGCACATTGGGGGGGCACACACAAGTTATGCAGGCACATTGGGGGGCACACACAAGTTATGCAGCACATTGGGGGGCACACACAGTTATGCAGCACATTGGGGGGGCACACACAGGTTATGCAGCACATTGGGGGGGCACACACAGGTTATGCAGCACATTGGGGGGCACACACAGGTTATGCAGCACATTGGGGGGCACACACAGGTTATGCAGCATTGGGGGGCACACACAGGTTGCAGCACATTGGGGGCACACACAGGTTATGCAGCACATTGGGGGGGCACACACAGGTTATGCAGCACATTGGGGGGCACACACAGGTTATGCAGCAGATTGGGGGGGCACACACAGGTTATGCAGCACATTGGGGGGCACACAAGTTATGCAGCACATTGGGGGGCACACACAGATTATGCAGCACATTGGGGGGGCACACACAGGTTATGCAGCACATTGGGGGGCACACACAGGTTATGCAGCAGATTGGGGGGGCACACACAGGTTATGCAGCACATTGGGGGGCACACACAGGTTATGCAGCACATTGGGGGGCACACACAGGTTATGCAGCACATTGGGGGGCACACACAGGTTATGCAGCACATTGGGGGGCACACACACTACCCTACTTGCCCCCGCCTGTTGCTCCTGCCCAGCTGCACAGGTAACTGCCCTTAGCACTGAGCTGCTGCAGACTAAGACACACCCCCCATTACTGACCCCTCCCTGCCTGAGAGCGGGGGGCGGGGCAACACACGGGAACTGCAGGTTGGGAATAATGAGAGAAACAGTCAGTTCTCCATCTGAGCAGCTGAGACTCAGGTCTGTCCTTTATTCTTATTTATTTGTATTGGGGGGGGGGGTGAGCCTGCAGCACTGATCTACTAACTGCCCCCTCAATCTGCCCCCCCACCTGCCTCACTCAAACCCTTCTGCCTCTCATGTTCATCTCTGCCCCCCCCAACCCTCACCTGCCCCCCCCCCAACCCTCACCTGCCCCCAACCCTCATCCGCCCCCAACCCTCATCTGCCTCCCAACCCTCATCCGCCCCCCCAACCCTCATCTGCCTCCCAACCCTCATCCGCCCCCCAACCCTCATCTGCCTCCCAACCCTCATCCGCCCCCCCAACCCTCATCCGCCCCCCAACCCTCATCTGCCCCCCAACCCTCACCTGCCTCCCAACCCTCATCCGCCCCACAACCCTCACCTGCCCCCCCACCCTCATCTACCCCCCAACCCTCATCTGCCCCCAACCCTCCACCTGCCCCCCAACCTCACCTGCCCCCCCACCCTCATCTACCCCCCAACCCTCATCCGCCCCACAACCCTCACCTGCCCCCCCAACCCTCATCTGCCCCCCAACCCTCATCTGCCCCCCAACCCTCACCTGCCTCCCAACCCTCCATCCGCCCCCAACCCTCATCTGCCTCCCAACCCTCATCCGCCCCCCAACCCTCATCTGCCCCCCACCCTCATCTGCCCCCAACCCTCACCTGCCTCCCAACCCTCATCCGCCCCCCAACCCTCATCTGCCCCCCAACCCTCATCTGCCCCCCAACCCTCACCTGCCTCCCAACCCTCATCCGCCCCACAACCCTCACCTGCCCCCCCACCCTCACCCTGCCCCCCAACCCTCATCCGCCCCCAACCCTCATCTGCCTCCCAACCCTCATCTGCCCCCCAACCCTCATCCGCCCCACAACCCTCACCTGCCCCCCAACCCTCACCTGCCCCCCCAACCCTCACCTGCCCCCCAACCCTCATCCACCCCAACCCTCATCCGCCCCCAACCCTCATCCGCCCCACAACCCTCAACTGCCCCCCAACCCTCACCTGCCCCCCAACCCTATCTGCCCCAACCCCTCACCTGCCCCCAACCCTCACCTGCCCCCCAACCCTCACCTGCCCCCCCAACCCCTCACCTGCCCCCCAACCCTCACCTTGCCCCCCAACCCTCACCCGCCCCCAACCCTCACCTGCCCCCCAACCCTCATCCACCCCCTACCCTCACCTGCCCCCCCCAACCCCTCACCTGCCCCCCCAACCCTCACCTGCCCCCCAACCCTCATCCACCCCCAACCCTCATCCACCCCCTACCCTCACCTGCCCCCCAACCCTCACCTGCCCCCCCAACCCTCACCTGCCTCCCCCCCAACCCTCACCTGCCTCCCCCAACCCTCACTTGCCCCCAACCCTCATCCGCCCCCAACCCTCATCCCGCCCCCAACCCTCATCCGCCCCCCCAACCTCATCCACCCCAACCCTCACCTGCCCCCCAACCCTCACCTGCCCCCAACCCTCATCTGCCCCCCAACCCTCACCTGCCCCCCAACCTCACCTGCCCCCCAACCCTCATCCACCCCCCAACCCTTCATCTACCCCCCAACCCACATCCGCCCCCAACCCTCACCTGCCCCCCAACCCTCATCACCCCCAACCCTCATCTACCCCCCAACCCTCATCCGCCCCCAACCCTCATCTGCCCCCCAACCCTCACCTGCCCCCCAACCCTCACCTGCCCCCAACCCTCATCCGCCCCACAACCCTCACCTGCCCCCAACCCTCACCTGCCCCCCAACCCTCATCTGCCCCCAACCCTCATCTGCCCCCAACCCTCACCTGCCCCCCAACCCTCACCTGCCCCCCAACCCTCACCTGCCCCGCCAACCCTCACCCGCCCCCAACCCTCACCTGCCCCCCAACCCTCAATCCACCCCCTACCCTCACCTGGCCCCCCCCAACCCTCACCTGCCCCCCAACCCTCAACTGCCCCCAACCCTCATCCACCCCACCTCATCCACCCCCTACCTCACCTTGCCCCCCAACCCTCATCCACCCCAACCCTCATCCACCCCTACCCTCACCTAGCCCCCAACCCTCACCTGCCCCCCCCAACCCTCACCTGCCCCCCAACCCTCATCCACCCCAACCCTCATCCACCCCCCTACCCTCACCTGCCCCCCCAACCCTCATCCACCCCAACCCTCATCCACCCCCTACCCTCACCTGCCCCCCCAACCCTCACCTGCCCCCCAACCCCTCATCCACCCCAACCCTCATCTGCCCCCAAACCCTCACCTGGCCCCCCAACCCTCATCTACCCCCCAACCCTCACCTGCCCCCCAACCCTCATCCGCCCCCAAACCCTTCATCTGCCCCCCAACCCTCAATCTACCCCCAACCCTCATCTACCCCCAACCCTCATCTACCCCCCCAACCCTCATCTACCCCCCAACCCTCATCCGCCCCCAACCCTCACCTGCCCCCCCAACCCTCACCTACCTCCCCCAAACCTCAAATGCCCCCCTAACCCTTCCACCTTACCTCCCCCAACCCTCACCTGCCCCCCCCAACCCTCACCTGCCCCCCCACCCCAGGCCTAGATACTCAGTACCACACACGTTGTGGGCTGACTGGGTCGGACAGAACCTGACTGGGAGCCAAATGTGCAGCTTGTGAGGCAGAACTGGGTTTGTGATTGGAGAGACTTTTGACAGATAAATTCCTTGTGTTTTGGCCCCAAACACTGACCCCGCCCCCAACGTGCAGCAACTGGAACCGCCGGCAAATAGTGTCGCTTGTTCCAACAGGTTCTGCTGGGAAAGTGCGGGGGGGGAGGGGATTTTATTTTTATGTTGGGTCCAAGTACTAAATCCTGAGCATAAATATTGGGCAGAATGGTCCCTACTCTCTGTATCTCTCTGTACAGGCTATGGGCAAACTTAGGGGCTGTTCCTGCTGAATTGTGCTTAGTACAGGGGAATCCCTATGTGCCATAGTTTTATGGTATCTCTCTGTACAGGCTATGAGCAAAACTAGGGGGCTGTTCCTGCTGAATTGTGCTTAGTACCCTATGTGCCATATTTATGGTATCTCTCTGTACAGGCTATGGGCAAACTTAGGGGCTGTTCCTGCTGAATTGTGCTTAGTACAGGGGAATCCCTATGTGCCATAGTTTTATGGTATCTCTCTGTACAGGCTATGAGCAAACTTAGGGGGCTGTTCCTGCTGAATTGTGCTTAGTACCCTATGTGCCATAGTTTTATGGTATCTCTCTGTACAGGCTATGGGCAAACTTAGGAGGGCTGTTCCTGCTGAATTGTGCTTAGCTACAGGGGAATCCCTATGTGCCATAGTTTAAGAGTATCTCTCGTACAGGCTATGACAAACTTAGGGGGCTGTTCCTGCTGAATTGTGCTTAGTACAGGGAATCCCTATGTGCCATAGTTTTATGGTATCTCTCTGTACAGGCTATGGGCAAAACTTAGGGGGCTGTTCCTGCTGAATTTGTGGCTTAGTACAGGGAATCCCTATGTCCATAGTTTTATGGTATCTCTCTGTACAGGCTATGGGCAAACTTTAGGGGGCTGTTCCTGCTGAATTGTGCTTAGTACAGGGGAAATCCCTATGTGCCATAGTTTTATGGTATCTCTCTGTACAGGCTATGAGCAAACTTAGGGGGCTGTTCCTGCTGAATTGTGCTTAGTACAGGGGAATTTCCCTATGTGCCATAGTGTTATGTATCTCTCTGTACAGGCTATGGGCAAACTTAGGGGGCGATGTTCCTGCTGAATTGTGCTTAGTACAGGGGAAATCCCTATGTGCCATAGTTTTTATGGTATCTCTCTGTATAGGCTATGAGCAAACTTAGGGGGCGTTGATCCTGCTGAATTGTGCTTAGTACAGGGGAATCCCTATGTGCCATAGTTTTATGGTATCTCTCTGTACAGGCTATGGGCAAACTTAGGGGCTGTTCCTGCTGAATTGTGCTTGAGTACAGGGAATCCCTATGTGCCATAGTGTTATGGTATCTCTCTGTACAGGCTATGGGCAAACTTAGGGGGCTGTTCCTGCTGAATTGTGCTTAGTACAGGGGAATCCCTATGTGCCATAGTTTTATGTATCTCTCTGTACAGGCTATGAGCAAACTTAGGGGGCTGTTCCTGCTGAATTGTGCTTAGTACAGGGGAATCCCTATGTGCCATAGTTTTATGGTATCTCTCTGTTAACAGGCTATGAGAAAACTTAGGGGCTGTTCCTGCTGAATTGTGCTTAGTACAGGGGGAATCCTTATGTGCCGTAGTTTTATGGTATCTCTCTGTACAGGCTATGGGCAAACTTAGGGGGGCGACTTCCTGCTGAATTGTGCTAGTTACAGCGGGAATCCCTATGCTGCCATAGTTTTATGGTATCTCTCTGTACAGGCTATGAGAAAACTTAGGGGGCTGTTCCTGCTGAATTGTGCTTAGTACAGGGGGAATCCCTATGCTGCCGTAGTTTTATGGTACTCTCTGTACAGGCTATGGGCAAAACTTAGGGGGCTGTTCCTGCTGAAGTTGTGCTTAGTACAGGGGAATCCCTATGTGCCGTAGTTTTATGGTATCTCTCTGTACAGGCTATGGGGGCAAACTTAGGGGGCTGTTCCTGCTGAATTGTGCTTAGTACAGGGGAATCCCTATGCTGGGACCTTAGATAGTAAGCTCACTGGGGCAGGGGCTGATGGGAATGGGATAGGGACCTTAGATTGTAAGCTCACTGGGGCAGGGGCTGATGGGAATGTGATAGGGACCTTAGATTGTAAGCTCACTGGGCAGGGACTGATGCTGAATGGGATAGGGGACCCTTAGATTGTAAGCTCACTGGGGCAGGGACTGATGGGAATGTGATAGGGACCTTAGATTGTAAGCTCACTGGGGCAGGGCTGATGGAATGGGATAGGGACCTTAGATTGTAAGCTCACTGGGGCAGGACTGATGGGAATGGGATAGGGACTTAGATTGTAAGCTCACTGGGGCACGGGGCTGATGGGAATGGATAGGGACCTTAGATTGTAA